>NC_046168.1:45206908-45469030 GCF_011064425.1 Rattus rattus | reverse complement strand
TCATTGTACTTCGTTCATTACGTATTGCTCTATTTTAAAGAGTTGCTTTGAAATTTTTTGTACACTATTTTACTCATTTTAAAAATTCCTTACACGTATATGTACTCAGATTGTTATAGTATGGATTTTGATTAAATGAGATAAACTTCAGGTATCTTATCCTTCTTACCAGCTTTAGAGTGAGATTAAATTATGAAGCATTCTAGGCATACTATAATTTTACAATATTTTATATACTATTCTTTTTCCCACATTGTCAGCTGCCATGTTATTCTTTTTAAATATGAGCAGTTGGCGATAAATCTGTCTCTTTATGATCTGAAACATTTCATTACAAATACTCATCTTCTAGATCAAAAGTTAACTTACACAAAGTAGTTATATCATGTTTTCAAAATATTTAATTCAGGTCTTTTTCAGGAAGCTTTTTGGCTGCCAATATAAAAGGTATTGAGTTGTTTTGTTGTCTGTCTTGATTTGTTTTGTTTTTGGTTGATCCTTGAGTCTGTGGATGCACCTTTCAGTTAGTGACTCTACCATGTTTGTATCACCACTGGGGTTACCCTAGATAGCTGCCCTGTAGTTGTGAAGGATTCTCCTGCTTGTTCTCCATCTTGATGTAAGAGCACTGATATTACAGATCATACTGTTTCTAGTTTTATGATGAGTTATGAGGCTCCCAAATAAAAAGTTCTCAAGTTTGCGATAGAGGTCCTCTCTACAAAGCCTACTTCTCACTTCAGGCATTTTTGTACTATATTAATAAAAAATGTATCTGTTTGGTATTTAATATTTTTAAAATAGTCCCTCTGACTTGAATTTTACTTGAAATTTTTAAATTATTTTATTTATTTTACGATTCAAATGTTGCCCAGATTCAGACCCCCATCTCAGAGTTCTTTTACCCCATCTGCCTCCTCTTTGCGTCTGAATGGGTGCTACACACACACATACACACACACACACACACACACACACACACACACACACTACACAACACGTCTGCAAGCACAACATTGTTGTTGTAAAAATATAAAAATAAAAGAAGTATCATTGTATTTTACCCTGCTAGGCTAGCACCTCGGCGCCCCAAGATATCTGCTAGATATCTTGGCAGAAACCATCCCAACCACACACTTTCCTACACTCAAACCCTCACATAAAATAACACACAACACAGTAATCTTAGATCCAATTGATAAGATATAATTGTCCACTTAAACATACAAAGCCCAGTACCATCCATCCCTTGAGAACATTAATAACAACCTGTAAATACACAGAGCAGAATCTTAACATCACCTGCCATCTTGTCCTGCCATGGCTTCTCTGCCCCTCTCTCCCTCCTCTCTCTTCTTTCTCTCTCGTCTCCTCCTCGTCCTTCAAACTTATCTCCCGCCCATCCTTCCTTCTCCTCCAAAGACAGGCCTCCTTCTATCCTGTACCTTGCCCCTCATCTGTACTTTACAAATTCAATGGGGAGGTGGTTCTGGTGAAGTCACCTGAGTTCTGAGTATATGACTAGGCAGCTGTCCTTGGGGCAGTGGAATTAGCATCAAAATACAGATAACTTCAGGGCAAACCACAACACAACATAGCATCAGTAATGGTGTCAGGGTTTGATGCCCACCCACGGATGGATCCCAAGTTGGGTCAGTCACTGGTTCACTATTCATTCAGTCTCTGCTCCATTTTTGTCCATGAAATTTTTTAGACAGAAACAATTTTGAGTCAAAAATTTTGAAGGTGGGTTGGTGTCCCCACTGGGGGTCCTACCTAGCTACTGGGAGTATGTAGGGTGATGTCATATAGGTGAAGGCAGGTACAAGATACAAGGCCTGTCATTGGACAAGAAGGAAGGATGGGCAGGAGAAAAGTTTGAGGGAAGGGGAGGAGACTGGAATGGAGGAAATGGGAGAGAGGAAGCTGCCGAGAGAACATGGAGGCTGATGTTAAGATTCCACTCTGTACCTTTACAGGTTGTTATGAATGTTCTTTTTTTTTTTTTTTTTTTTTTTTCAGAGCTGGGGATAACAGGGGCCTTGCGCTTTGCTAGGGCGCTCTACCATGAGCCAAATCCCCAACCCCTTTGTTATGAATGTTCTTAAGGGATGGATGTGTACAGGGCTTTGTGTGTCTAGGTGGACAATTATATCTTGTCAATTGGATCAGAGGTTATTGTGTTGTGTGTTCTTTCATGTAGTGATTTGAGTTCAAGAGAGTGTGTGGTGGCTGGTGACACTGGGCTGCCACAGAATTGGGATGTGTATTTCTGGCACGGTGGCAACTTGTCTTGGGAACTGGATGGGTAGAGAGATTGTTGCCAGGCTCAGAGAGGGGCCATCAGCAGTGTGATATGGGATGGAGCAAAGCGGGTGAGAGGCCTTGCTGACTGAGATAAAGCTATCTTTCAGATAAATGGGGGCACTGCAGTGCTGGATCTAGTGCAGGGTAAAAGACAGCATTTTATTTTTTTAATTTTATAGCAACAGAGGTAGTCTCTTCAAGATTTATCTCCCCACTGTTAGGTGTCCCCCATCCCAGGTCTCTGGGACTTTCTAGAGTTCTCACGCCACCCCCAGCAGCTGCATATATCCATTCATTCTCCTGGCCCTCTGGGATTCTTTCCTGTCCCCCCTCCCCATGCCGGATCCTGACCCCCTATTCCCTTAGCCCTCCCCTCACCCACCCAGGTCACTCTCTCCCTCTGCCTCCTGTGATTATTTTGTTCCCCCTTCTAAGTGGGATTGAAGCATTCTCATCTGGGCCTTCCTTCTTGTTTAACTTCTTTGGGTCTGTAGGGTGTATCATGACTATTCTGTACCAGGATCCATGGAACATATCTAAACATAATGAAAGTCATATATATATATAGCAAATCAATAGTCAACTTCAAATTAAGTGGAGAGAAACTTGAAGTAATCCTACTCAAACCAGGAACAAGACAAGGCTACACATTCTCTTCCTATTGATTCAATACAATAATTGAAATTTCAGCTAGAACAATTAAACAACAAAAGGAATTCAAGGGGAAATACATCAGAAAGGAAGAAATCGAGGTATTACTATTGTGGATATTACAGCATTGAGTTTTCAGGTGAATTATTCTGAGGTTATTTCTTTATTTTTATCCTGAACTTTGAATTATACACAAAGTCCATTGTGATGTACTGTGTTCAGTTATTGGCTCATTCAACTCCACAACAGTGAAAATATTGATTTGTATATTCAGTCTTAATCTAAAAAAGTATGAGTCATTCCTCAATTTTTTTCTAGAAAAGTTACAACTTTTACTATCTATTAAGGTTGCAAAAATGAAATACATAAAATTTTTCAATGTATATATTTAGCATTTTCCTTTAAGATTTTCATTATTTAATTCAATGCCTTTGTATACTCCATGGGTACCTCTACAATAGTAGAGTTGTACACATTTCTTTAAAATACTTTATAGTATTGGATGTTGTTCAGCTGGTGTCTTGCCTGTCCTACTCAGAAGCCTGACTATCCAGCTCTAGTTAAAGTGGATTCTGTGGTATATACCTAAAGTCTCAGAATTAAGGTGGTAGAGCTCAAGAATCTCACTTTCACTCTGTTCTTGATTATATAATAAACTTAATGTCACACTGGATACATTATGTCCCCAAATGAGAAGGGGGGGGAGAAGAGAGAATGAACATCTTCAAATATATTTCTTGTATTAACAACCTAAAACAAGGAGAGTACCTACGATCTCCCAAATCCTGTACTGAACATAGAGGTAAAAGAAATTATCTGCAAATCCTTCATAGGGATAAATGTTCATGAACCAAGTTCTCAAAAGGCTAATGAAAATCAATATTGTGAAATCATACTGATCTACATAAAGTGGTAACACATAAATCCAAGAAGAAAGAAAGAAATTAAGGGTAACATTCTCATTGGCATAACACAGACTTTGTCATAGTTTGTTTAATATCATTGTGATAAATACCATTTCAAAGCAATTTAGGGAAAAAATGGTCTGTTGGCTTACATCACAGATCACAATCCTTTTCTGATGAAAACCAGGGCGGATACCAAGGCAGGAACATGGAGGCAGGAACTGAATCAGGTTCTATATGAAAAGGATTTTTGGCTTGTTTTGTCCCTTTGTAACTTGTAGTTTATACCAACTGGACTCCCTTCTGGATGTATCTTTCTCCTATAGTTGAATGAGGATTCTTGCTTGTCCGTCCGTCGGTTATTCATCGCTCAAAATACCCAGTAGGCCATTATGATGGGAGCCATTACTTAACTGAATTTCTCTCTTCCTAGGTGGTTCTGTTTTATGGCAATAAACTAATCTGCACACTGAACAAGCTGAAGTATCTTATTTGGGTACGCTTGTGAGAAGGAATCAAGTAGTTAAGTCAATCCAGTGTTGGCCGGTTATAGTTGGCTGAAGGGCTTTTACATTTTTCAGTCATTTTGGAAAAGGGTTCCAAGTTTAACTTTGCTTAAGAACTATTGACAATGAAACGCTTAACTATAGAAACTAATGACCAGCCTTTGTTTTCATTGAAATAAGTATTGAAGAGCCATTTTAAGTGTATGTATATGAATATCTGTATATATGTTCTTGTTTGAGTTTTTATTTCTGTGATTAAAACACTTTGGGGAGAAGAGTTTATTTGTCTTACATGCCCTGATCCCAATCTCCCTTTGAGAAAGTGGGGCAGTTATTCCACATGATGCTAGACTGAGCAAAATTGCAGAGGAACCCCACTTCCTGGGCTTGGTTTCCCTCTAGTGATCAGTTATCATAGTACCACCTGCAGGAGTAGCACAGCTTATGAGTTGTCCTGTGGTCTCTCATGTCAGACATTAATCAAAGTAATACCTCCATAGACTTCATATAGTGATCTGATGGAGGAATCCCCAATCAGTTCCTTCTTTCTGTTGACCTTACTTTTGTGTCAAGCTTCAGAGTATGAAACGTCCAATACACGAACATCAAATACTGTGGCTGCATTGCACAAGTCAGCACACAATCCCTGGATGTAGAAATTGTTTTTTGCCTGGAGTGGAGCTTATCTTTAAGCCGTTCACTTGGTTTGGAAAGTAAGCATCTGAAAGCTGACACTAATTGTTTCCTTGAATAATCTAGGAATGTAATCATCCTCTTCATGTTTTTATTTTAAAACATGTTCATAGGCTGTACAGTTCTTACGGCTACATGAAAAAGTTCTGGAAATAAAAGCATGGGAATATACTCTGGTGTTGTTTGTATGATTCCAGTTTCTGAAAAGCATTTTCACCACGTTTTTCTTTCAGGAGGACAGATGGCTGTGCATCCCCTCACAGCCAACTGTAATGGCCTCTGATGCTAATTTCAATATATGCAAAGTGGCCTCTTTGGCTGTCTGACGTCTTGACAGAAGGCCACACCTGAGCCAGGTCCCTGCTGTGAGTTGAAACACTCACATTTACAGAGCATCAAAGTAAGAGATGGAGCCCGATTCTGTAAAACTGGGATTCAAACAGAAAATTTACACACACACACACGCACACACACACACACACACACACATATATATATATAATATTAAAGCAATGCTAACTTTTTTCTGTTAGAGTAGACAAAGGAGTACAATGCCTGTAAAGATTTATTGCAAATAATCAATTGTACAAGAAAATGTCTTGAAAATTCACATGAGTACTGAATTTACAAAAGTTAGAAACGGGTTTTATGATTTTCTCCAACTCACACTAGCATTCATTTAAACACACAGAAAGTAAATATAACACTATTTCTGAATTATTCAGCTGTATTTGTATAAAATATCTCTACGAAGACATATGATTTAACCCCTCACATTGCTTTAGTGACATACTATTATAATGTTTTGTTTCCTGTTTAAGCTCATTAGAGCACGCTAAACACATCATTAAATCTAGTTGATTCTGAATTAAGCATATATTGAAGAATTATCTGTATTACTTATTAATGACTTTCTTTCACTTTTAAATTGCAGACTTTCCATTTTAAGGAAATACTTAATTTTCATTACACACTAGGGCAGGCCTTCATGATATCATGTGATAAACCATGGTATCTTTTCAGAAATTTTACTTCCTTGGTTCCTATGAGCATTGCCTAAACTAGAGTCTTATGTTAAGTCAGTGAAATTATGCGAGTAACCTGTTTTTAAGACAGGATATCTCTGTGTAGCTCTGGCTGTCCTGTAACTCACTCTGTAGACCAGGCTGGCTAATAAATCAGACAGAGCTACCTGTCTCTGCCAATGCCCTGCCATGTGAATGCTCTTTTAATTTAAATCCTGCACCTTTGATTTACTTTATTATTTAAGTGCTTTTTAAACAGTGTACATTTGTGATGGAATATGTGTATTGTAGATTTAGGATAACCTATGGAGAAATAAATTTATTTTTTACTTTTGAATTACGTAGTTTGAAAACATCATTGAGCCCTTGATGTAGTTCCAGCTTCACTCTTTCCTGTTCACACGTCATTTCTAGCCTATTAATTATCCTTTGTGTCAGCCTCAGATCTCCATTACCTTCTAAAAGGGAACTCCACCCCTGCCCCATCTATCATGCTCTGTCTAGATTTTCTCTTAATCTTGTAGCAAGAGTACCCTGCTCACAACTAAACTACACTCAATAGGGATACCACCATTGTTTCAGAACCAGAGGTTGCTTGGGTCTTCACGATGTGTCCAGACATTTTATTCTTTTCTTTTCTTTTCTTTTTTAGGCTGTTTCTCTTTTTATTTCAACATGCATGGACCCAGTTCTCCTATGTGACAGTTTAGCTTCATGAATTCTTGTTGATTTATCTTGCCAGAAATTATTCAGCCTTTTGATTCTAAGTTGACATAAATATTTTTATTGGATATTTCCTTTATTTACATTTTAAATGTTATCCCCATTCCCAGTCTCCCCTCCGGAAATACCCTATCCCATCCTCCCTCACCTTGCTTCTATAAGGGTGCTCACCACCCACCTACCCACTCTCCCTTCCTGGCCCTGGCATTACCCTACACTGACACATTGAACCTTCACAGGACCAAGGGTCTCTCCTCCCATTGGTGTCCAACAAGGCCATCCTCTGCTACATATGTATAATCACTGAGGTTAGGTACCTAGGAAGGACTGAGGGGAGAAGAGAATTTCCCAAGGAAAAACAAATAAAATATGTTTTATGGAATGACTAGAATAAACTAGAGTGGGTTGTTTGAATGGAAAAGGGATGGGAAAGAGTGGCAAAAAGAAAATGTCTTTTTTCTTTAAATATACTATTTCTCTTTGACATTATAAACTGATAAACTTTCTAAAATTTCTTCAGACATTTATGTTTAAATTTCGGCACAATACTGTAGCTACATTGTTGTGGCAGGTGTATGAATGTATCACTTTGTCCTGTGTGTTCAGAGACCTAATACCAAATCATTTTCTACAATCTTGAAATGCTTTATTAAATATATGCTCACGCCCTAATAATTCTATAATTTTGGAAAGTTTTCATTTACTATCCTCAGGGTGACAAAGAAATGTTGGACAGGCTTATATTAAAGGTAACCATTTTACACACTCCCTCTCTTGCTGACAAACATTGTATGGTTGATTCATGTCTTTCGATTGAAACATTTTCTTTGTGTGTTTAACAGATTGACTTGTTCAGCTCTTAATGCAATCATAGAACATTTCAACCTCTACTTTTACAGGTAATCATTACTTCATTATTGGTTTACATTTCCTCATGTTATCAGCAGTCTGTGATTTGGTCTATATATTTATTTTTTTTTCTCCATATGTGTCTTAAAAGAAAAATGCTGTCGAACATATCAAGATTAATACACACAAGCCCTTGTTAATATATTTCGTAATTCAATAAATATTCATGGAGCAATCACTGCACCCAAATTACGTTGTGA
The DNA here is from genome assembly GCF_011064425.1 of Rattus rattus. Taxonomy (NCBI): domain Eukaryota; kingdom Metazoa; phylum Chordata; class Mammalia; order Rodentia; family Muridae; genus Rattus; species Rattus rattus. The sequence goes on along the minus strand of NC_046168.1, from coordinate 45,461,111 downwards.
ATTTTCTTTTCTTTCCCCCCCAAATAAACCTTTGTTTTCTTTTCTCGTTTCCTTTAGAAAGCATGTTAAGGGGAAAATAGAAAAAGCTAAAGGAAGTAGTTTCAGCTTGAGTATGAGATGTTCCCCCACATACTCATGCATTGAATTATTCCCCATGCATTAGTACTATTTTGTGAGGTTAGACAAACTTAAGGAGGTAAGGGTACCAAAGAAAGCAGTTCTCTAGGAACATGCCCAGTGTTTTTTTTTTTCTAAGAAATTGGGCTAAATGAATGGCTACAGAAGCCTCTGAAAACAAGGGCCAACATAAATCTTCCCCCTTCAAGTGACTTACATTAAGTATTCTACAAGAGTGGCGAGGAAGTGAGAAATGCAGGTACCATTCCTTAAGTACAGCAGGTCATTGACCATCCCTGGATATCCATTGAAAATAGCCGAAGCCCTCATTCTTCGAGAGTGGATATAAGGGAATTGTTAACAGCTGCACCTGAAGACAAGAAAATGCCACAGGCCCTTCTCTGGCCTTAGTACCTGAGTATCCTCTGGTCACAGTTATAGACTGATTGGCAGCTGTGGTATCCGGATGTCTCTGTACTAAGAGTCCTCTCGTCACAGTTATAGACTGATTGGCAGCTGTGGTGTCCGGATGTCTCTGTACTAAGAGTCCAGATCTTGGGTTCAGACTCCATCTTTCAGAACCTGACCTAAGGTTGAACTCAAGTGAACCAACAAACCAGCACAGGCACCCGGGGTTTCCAGATTACGCACAAATAAACCTTCCCTAGCACCAGTTTCCAGGTCACTCCCGGAACAAGTCTGCACCTCCAAGTTTAAATAATCACCAATCAGGAGTGGAAAGTAGAAACTGAGCATGGTTTGGCTCCCAGCACCAGCCTAATTATTTTAAAGGGCAACACATTCCCATACAGGCCTCCAATCAGATGTGTGCCAGGCTAGAAACCCCCTTGCTTGTTTGCTTGCCTCTAAAAATTTTGCTTAAAACTGGGCTCAGGCTTCACCTTCCTTCCTACTGTGTCAGGGTCAAGTGATTCCCTAGTGCTGTTGCTGAGTCAGCCTTGGTGGTTTTTGGAGTTCATGAACAGGCACAACAGCACATGATTGTTAGACCCTCAACAATAGCTGTATCATCATTTTCATCAAGTATATCTGCAATTCACCCACCTAAAGCCAAGCATCATATTACATTAAAGCTTATCGTGGCTCTACTGAGATCATTATTTAGATACATGAACCTCTCATTTGAATATGTTGCAATAAATAATTGGAGTTCATGGTAATTGAATATATTTAGTCCTGAAACATGTGATTGATATTACCTTGGGATCAATTAATGTAGAAAATGTAAATACATTCTTTACCCTTTCACTTTTGTAACCAGAGTGTTAACATTAGTCATTGTTGTTCTGTCACTGCATTTCATATTTTTTATATATTGCTGTGAAATGAAAAGGGGCAGAGACTTTTTGTCGAATAATTTTCCAGTGACAAGAGTAATTTGATACACATTATCTTACGTTGTCTGTACTTTGTTATTGTAGGATGGGTGGCTCTGTAACAATTAAACATTCTTTGAAAGTATACTTGACATTTTAAAGACACAATTTGTTTCACAAATATCAGTCTGTATAACATTCATTTATTTATTTAGATGCATGGTCTCACTGTGTAGCCTCGGCTAGTATAGAATTTGCTATGTAGGCCAGGCTGATCTTGAACTTACAGAGATCTGCCTGCTTCTGCCTGCTAAGTGCTGGGATTAAAGGTGTGTACCTCCCTGTTCACCAAGACAGAGTAACTTGTAATAGAAATGTGTGAACAGAGAAGAAAAAAATAGCAGATGTCTGGAAATTTGATTGGCTCTCTACTTCTTGTGTAAATGTAGCACTGAGTATACTACTCTAGGACCAAAAGTGATGGCCCTGTGAGGATTGTTAAACTTAGACTTTTTGTTCATCTAAACATTACCTGATCTCTGTTTCCTTGCTTGGACCCAAAAATAAACATATGTATTTTCCATTTTTTATGGTAGAAACAGAACCCTTCTTTTATGACACCATTATTATAAAGACATACATTATACTGATCTTTAGAATGAAATTTCCTAAAGTACAAATAGTCCTATAGGGCCCCCAAATCTGATGCTGCATATTTCCTTTGCTGGCTTTAAAGATTCCATAATACTCACTGCAAACCTACCAGATCATGTGTTAATACAGGATTTCTAGCACAGGATCAGTGACAATTAGTATTCTGTTAGCTTTAGTTACAATGATATACTAATCATAAGGAATATGTGTAAAGAGTGTCTCCTGTAAATTCATACTACCTGAAATATATAGTATTGATTATCCCTCCGATTCCTGCTCTTTCCATTTACTTTTTAAAGTAGAATAGAGTTAGTGAACACCAGAGCTAAAGCTAGATTATTCTCATTTGATGTTTAATAGGTATGCAAAAGGATAAAGTTACTTATTTTTAAAACTTTTGAAAATTCTTCTTTCTACCCAGAAGAACATGATCTTGGTAACTACTGGTAATAGTTCTGAAATGAGAATATATTTGTGTTTTAATTTTTAGAAGTTAAAATTTATTCCTAATACATCAGAGTAAGCACCAATGAGCTGTGACTATATCTGATACCATCAGGCAAAGACTCAACAGATTAGAGTGAATGAGGCCTGATACTGGGGAGAACTAGAGTGTGGCTGTTAAAATTGACTCAGCAGGCATATTAAAATCTCCATTAAACTAATATAAGGATGCATGCCTATGTTTTTTGTTTGTTTTTGTTTTTCATTATCCAAATTTAATAGCTTGGATGATGTGAGATCTTAAGTGAGAAAGATGACCACAAATTTTGGACATAACATATGGCCTGTTTAATTAGAATGTCGTAGCCCCATGCAGCATCCATAGTGACCACACCTGGGGCACTGACCCCAGATATGCTCTTCCCTATCTCCCATGTCAGAACCCTAAGAACAGCTGTATCTGTTCATTCAGAACTTGCTATTCAAAGCTGGAGAGATGGCTCAATGATTTCACCTACTCTTCCAGAAGATCCTGGGTTCAATTACTTAGCACCCATCAGTTAGCTGACAACCATCTATAACTCCAGTTGTCCTCTTCTGGCCTCTATAAGAGAGAGGCATGTATGTGGATACAGATATATGTGCAGACAAAAATACCCAAGATAGACTATAAATCTTTTTTAAAACTGCTATTTGTAGAAACCACTGTAGACAGGGGCAAGTCTTTGAGAACGCCCTGGCTGCTAAGGTCAGGGTGACACCTATATTCTCTGTCTTCTTTTTCAGTAAGGATGTATGCACATGCCTATGTTTAAGAGAAAGGAAGCTGGTGACAAAACAAAGCAAGAAAAGAAACTCAAGCAGCTGAGTTGTAATTTTCAAATTTTAAAAATTCCATGGAATCCTAGTGGAGAACTCAATATTGAAAATATACAATGAGTGTTTACTGAAAAAGAAAAATGAAGTAGAAGGAATGCCTCTGTTAGCGGAAAGAGCAAAAGAAATTTACTGACAAATATGCACCAACACCCCAGGCCTAGGAAGGGGTGCATTTATTCCTATCTGACTCCCTAAGGTCAGTTTCCATCAGTGCCAGGTTCTAACCACACATGCTTTGAAAAAAATACCATCAACCAGGGTTGTGTAGCATTTTCTCCTGATTAAAACATTCCATTCTACCCCAGGGGGTGCTAAAAGACAGAAGGTAAACAATTCAAAATAGGCTCAGGAAGTCCCCAAACAGGCCAAGATCTCTAGGTTCTTCATTCTCAAATTAAGTTTATAATGATGGCTGAGAGACTCTCTGACAAGACAAGCTTTAAAGGGAACGCTCAGAAACCTGAGGTATAAAAGTTCTAAAAACAGATGGGTTACGCAGAGAAAGCAGGCCTGCAGAGCTGCCTGGAAGAGGTTTAGACCAACTAAAGGCACTTGAAAAAGAGCATTTTTCCAACCTGTTGAGGCCTGCCCCAAGTCAGGCCACAATGTACTGCGGAGGTTCTCAGCTTTTGTGAGCTGAAAACAATGCCTGCATGGACTTTGGAGACAGCTGTCTCTGAGTACTTTCTCTCCTGTAAGTATTTCTTTTCCTGACTTCCATGTGTAAATCAATAAATTCATTCATTCTCTCAAGTGAGACTTTTACAGCATTGTACTTTGGTCTGTAGTGGAGGCTTCCACAGATTGATTGATAGATGTGTGTGCTTTTGTATATCTCCCAAAAAAGCACTGTTTGAAACAAACACCAAGTTAAAAAAGTACAGAATTTCTTGGAAAACCAAGTTATAAAGAGAACACAATGATGAAAAATCTAAATGTTCAGAAATTCAAATACAGAAAATGGGGGTGTCTGTGTGGTCGGTGCTTGGGCCACCTCCCATTTTGGACCTAAGCTCTCCAGATAAACAAATCAGTCACATAAAAATAGTATTGCCCTTACATAGTACATTTACTGCCTCACAGATTCTTAATATTATCTAGAGATTATCATTGATGTGCTATGTAATTGCTTCATACTAGTGATTTTCTTACAACAATTTCCATGTATTATTTAAAAGTAGTTTTTTCTTAATTATGTCAGTATTTGATTCAGATGAAACTTTAGAATCTTATTTATGTAGTTTATTACATTTTAACATTTGTAGTTTAAATAGTATCTTTAAACTATGTTTTTGTACTGGCTGGTTTTGTGTGTAACTTGGAAAAAGCTACAGAGAAAGGAGCCCCTCTTGAGGAAATGCTTCCATGAGATCCAGCTGTAAGGCATTTTCTCAATTACTGATCAAGTGGGTTGGACCCATTGTGGGTGGTACCATCCCTGGGCTGGCAGCCCAGTGTTCTATAAAAAAGCAAGCTGAGAAAGCTATGGGGAGAAAACCAGTAATCAGCATCCCTCCCTGGCCTCTGCATCAGCTCCTGCCTCCAACTTCCTGCCCTATGTAAGTTCCAGTTCTCACTTCCTTTGGTGAAGAACAGCAGTGTGAATGTGTAAGCTGGATAAACCCTTTCCTTACAAACTTGCTTCTTGGTCATGATGTTTCTGCAGGAATAGAAACCCTGAATACAATTTTTGATCTTTATTTCACTACATCTACAAATATTAGCATACATAATGGGGAAAACTGTAGATAGTAATTCAATTATGACATCTCTTGATGATTAACTGTATTATTTTCTCTGCCTCAATTTTTTTCTGAATTTGTTTTATTTGACTAGTCCATGGTATTAATGATTACTATACTTAGACTCTTAACAGAATTATGAAGAATTGATAAAACTTTTAATCTACATTTTAAGAATTATCCCATTTTGCATATATAAAGTTGAGATTCTTCCGATACTATATTCAAACAACTTTTATTATGTTTTCTTTTACTCTATTTCTTCCATTACATTTGCTTACTATACTTCAGGAAGCAGTGTTATGTGCTCACACATTCATGACCAGCAAGTATTTGAGATAAACATGAAGCAAAAATCAGTGGCACTGAATGAATTTATAATGGTGTCATAATTATTTAAAAAATGCTGAATAAATCTACATAAAACACATAAACAGAAAAACGCTAACAGACCTCAGAGACAAAATCCTCAACAGTAGAATAACCCCATGCTCCAAAACACAGGCAATCTGAACTTTCATGTTGCTGTCAAAAAATTTCCACATGTAAAACTACAAAGTAACCTTGAAGGAGATCCACTGAATTCTCAACCCTGTGAAACCCCTTAATAAAACTAGCTGCCCACAGTCCATGTATTTTGTAAACCTCTTAAACGAAAACAGTTCCAATTGGTAAGATACCCAGAGCAGTGCAGTTACTGGAGCATCACAGCCTCTGTGGGAAAAGTGTGAAAAATTGGTAGGATAGGAAGGGTGCAGCCTCAGAACTCCGGATAAACAAGTCAATGGCTTATGAACTCCCCATGCCCAAGGAGTGATGGTTATCAACATGGAGATCAAAAGAAGACTCAGACACAGCAAGGCAGACAGGTTCAGCATCCACCTGTACTGTAAGATTATTAGAGGAATTTTCCATTCGTACACGTGACAGATGCCAAGCAAAGCAAGGAAGGGTATCCTAAATGCAGACCATGTGGAATATACCACACCAATTGTAGATTTTTATTGTCAATCAAGAGAAATGAAAGTTTTTACCTAAATACTGAAACAGTGCAAGTCCTAGGATGAGTTTGCATAGATTAAAATTATTCACTTTTCTTTTTAGATGGTATTTCTGTCAATACGACTGCTGAAAACATCAAAAACGACTGACTCTTGTGGGTGAAGCACATTCTGTTACTGCAGCTTTGTAAGATTTTCTGTGTGTAAATTTTATAAAAATTATAAACATTTTGAAATTTATTAACAGGGAATACACACGATTATTCCACAGTTTAGAGTATGGAAAGCAGAAAGGGCCCATTTAAAATTATTCCTTGTGATTGGCATAGTTTACAATTTATCCGTCTGGAAAACAAAAGATCCTACTTACTAAATTGAAAGGTAAAACCGCATCACATAAAGTGCTGGGTTCAAGTTAGCACTAAGAGAATTGCTTACATTCCATGGGTGGGGGTGTGTAGAAAGGCTTAAAAAGAAAGAAGATAAGATTTGGGAGGACTTGATGACTATAAAATTTGATATCAAAAGCAGTAAATGGCAAAACTTTCAGAAAGCGAGAAAGATCAAAACCAGCAAAATGTGACAGAAATGTATTAAAGAACTAGCCAACAGCTGGGTGACACACCTGTAGAAGAATATTCATCATAATGCACTACCACAAAATTGGTGTCCATTTTGTAAATGATCTAACCTTCAGAGAAAAGAGAATCTTTTCTTTTGCAGTGAACAAAGGAATCTATCATTTACACTAGTAAATTATCAGCATGTTCCTTTTTCTCCTCTAAATACATCTCAAGATAAGGGCTTGGGCAGGTAGAATGTGTGTCAGGAAAGAGGGAGAGGAGGAAGAGCCATGATTCACTCACTGAGCAACCAATGACAGCTTGCTCACTTCGCAGAGACTGGGGCCTTGAATAGACCTGCAGCGGGTCCAAGTATTTGCTCATGATAAATGCTGGAATGGGACTAGTAGCTGATTTTGTGACACTACCATAGGATGGTCTTACTCACACCAACTCCTTACTACACGTCTGGTTGTAGGCAAAGCATCGAAGTCTCAGTGGAGAAGCTTCCTGAAACAAAATCCTGATTCACCTTTGCAGTTATAATGAGACAACTTTATTTTTAGGAAAATCCCTAGAATCACCTTACCAGCTATAACTCAAACATTGATAGAGATGCCAGTGTTAAGTTCCATACCTCCTTCTATCTACACTTGTGGGAGCCCACAGTATTGTTTCATTTGGACCTCATTTGTATCAATTTAAAAAAAAAATATACCAATCTTCAAATTACTGAGTTCATCATTTTGCCTAATTCTAAGGTTTGAATTCAGTACCTGAATTAGGGAGGGGCACAATTAACAGCAAAACAAATAATATTCCCAGAGGAAAATCTGGAGCATTAATAGTACAGCATGTAGTAGATTTGGTGACATGGTGCCTTTGATGTTATTTCTGGGTGTGTGTTGTTAGTGTATCTAGATACAATGCTATCTCAATGATAGCATTGAGTTAGCTTAGCCTCTCTGTTTGGTTAACTTTCGTCTTATTTTGTAGCAACTAGAAAGATACAACTTATACAAGTCCAGCTCTTTAGCCTGTAGCTATATTATACAAGGCATGGGCATTGCAGAAGGATGAAGAATGGATTACAATTAACAGTTTTCTAAAAAAGCAACAGATAGATGATCCATGTAAGAACCCACAATAGGGGCTGAAGATATGTCAGTTATTAGAACATTCCAGAGTTCCCAAACCGGGTCACCTTTCCAACACTGACTGCTTCCCAATCCATTCCTGTAACTGGCACTTCGAGGATCTGAGGTTCTTCTTCTCTTACCTCTGCAAAGGCTAGGTACTCATATTCTACAAACTGAAAATAAAGGCATACACAAGCACATAAAATTTAAATTAAAAAATTAAAAATCTTTTAGGATACCATATATTTCTCACTGGGGATTACATCCCAACCATAACTCTTTTTGCATATGTTGACAAAAAAATATAATCAGCTGAAAATATATATAAGAATATATGTGCTTCTACATTCATCCTCATATGTAATTTTAGTTAATGGTCTAAATCACTTTCACGACTATTATTTTATGGTGAGTGTATGCCCAACAGTGCCACTTTTCCATGAAAATAAAGTGCACTGTTATGACGTAGAGGAAGAAATCAACCTGAAGTACATCACCAAAAGTTACTGGTGCATTCTCGCTCAGCAGTTAATTTTAGTACATTCTTAATTTTGTTTCAGCACCACAATCACAGTATTTGATAGTCTTTCAGTATGACTTACTAGCATCAAAGTTTATGTGTGGAGAAAATCCATGTGCAGCTAATAGGATAATTAATCTCTCATCACAAGCACTGCAAAATCTAGCTAGTGCATAATATAAAACTGACTTTTATTATGAAATGTGTGTGACTTTTGAGAGTATATCCCAGCTATTTCGTGTCCATTGTTGCCAGAGTTTTACCACATTTTTCCTGAAAACCAAAGAGCACAAGGACAGCCAAAGTCTAACAGTTTTTTTTTCCTGCTCTATGTATTAAGTTCCTAAATTCATTTGAAAATGAAACCTAATGAGCAATGCACAAAAGAGGATATAGTCCCTAATAGCTGATTTTATTTGCTTTATGTTTTTCAATAGAATGTATTTTAAATTCACCCAAGATAGAATACTTATTAGGCCGGGATTTCATATTTCTGGGTGGTAGTATTCCACCTGCTGTCTGATTAGCTTATAAGCTCAAAAATGGAGCACTCCTTTTCAAAGAGGCCATTCTTCCACTGCCCTGCTTGGAGAGTACAACTGCCAAGCAATGTCTCACCTGAGGATACAACCCCTGCACAGCTTGTGCGCATCCCATTGCTCACACCTGCCTTTCTGCCATGTAGATAAAATAGAATCTAATCAAATCAGTCTCAGTCACAAACCTGAAACCCCGCCATACCCAGACTGGAGCAAGCAAAAGGAGAATTGTTCACTGAAACACCATATCCATTACAGTTCTGAGACTGTTTCCTACTTGTCGTGCTGGTACCCATGTCCCTGTTGGAGTGGCAACCCACATCTTTCCATGTTATTAAACCTTTTCTACTCCATTCTTTTAAGCTTCAAAGACAACACACCTAATTATTTCTACCTTCACATAGACTATATTGCTGTCTTTTTTGGGAAATTTAGTTCCATACATCCCCTGCATTACCTGTACATATGTATATAATTCTGCCTGTCTCTTCAAGGATTATATTTTAATTAAATTTAAAGATGATTCACATATTTCAGAATAGATACCTGGAGCCAGTTTTTATGTTTTGCGGCATGTTATAAAAAATGTATATGGATATTAAGCAGACACTTCTAAACTATATCCCACTTCCATCACAGATACTACTCAGATTATAAATAAAGTGTTTTTATAAAATTGTATAAAACATATTAAATTAAAAAAAATAAATAAATAAAATACACAAGACATATATTTAAAAGCACATACTATAAAACCAAGTATTCCTTAGAAGTCTGTGATTGTTGATTAAAATGCCTCATACAAATTGTATAGGGAAGAAGGTTGGAGCTTTGGGCTTGTTGAAGGAAGTTACGTCACTGAGCTCAAGGTTTCAGATGCTCAATGCAGGCTCTGCCACCTCTTCCCTGCTGTCCAGATGGAACTTTCTAGCTACTCTCAGCAATTGCTGCAAACCTGTCTCCAATGCTTTCACATTACTGATGGAAACAAAACCCCTTGAACCTGTAGCCAGTCTCAATTAACCTGCGAGTAAGAAATGGCATGGCCACAGAATGGCTCACATAGCAAGCCCTAATTAAGACAAAACTGATGGATTGTTGATTTGGCTCAACAGCTTCTTGTGTTTGGGATAAATGTGACTGGGGAATTGAAATTAAAGTGGCTCAGCTATGCTGGGCTTTAACTCTGCCCGTAGAGGTGATCTGAAGATTGCATGCTGAGGTTTCGTCCAGGTGCCCCTCAAGGCCTAGTCATATTTCAGAGGAGAAAGAATGGTCAGAAGGTATCCATGATATTGTTTATTTTGGCTAGGAGGTGACAGCTTATACTTGTCTGAAAAATGGTTTTGAGCCAATTTAAGAGTTTTGATGCAATTTCGAAGAGATATTTCTAAAACATCCCATCATTGTTGTGGTCAAGTTTATTAGTGTTCATTCTTATGCAGACCAAAAATGAAAAGTGAGAAAGCTGAATGTCGAAAACACAAAAATGTACAGTTTGAGGGATGATATACGTCAGTGAAGTGGAGCTATGATTTGTCTGAAGAAGAGAAGTATCAAAGCTAAAAGCTGTAAGTTGTTGAATGAATGGTACAGCAAAAGTGGAAAGTATCGACTTGTGAAAAAAATTATGAGATAAGCTTGTTTTGATAATAAGCTCTGCTCACGAAAGTGATTAAAAAAACACCAAAGAGTTTTATACATCTTATTAGGCTTAAGAAAATACGGGGCAGGTTATTTCAAGCTCAGCATCTACTTGAGAAAGAAAGAATGGGAGATGGAAAAGTCCACAGAAGCTGACCAAAGCCAGGATGGAGGTTGAGCCTCGAAGCGGCCAACCAGCCTTTATAGGAAGAAGAGCTTAAAGTTTTAGGCTATGGAAAGTATGTTTGCAAAAGAAGGTAGGAAAAAAGGAAAAACCTGCTCATTTTGATCTAAAGCAATTTGACTTAGGAAATGCACATGATTTGTTCATTAGACTCCAGGTTTGTCTGGGAAAGGCCATAATTAGTCTATTGTTTTTTGCACATAAAAAGGGATTTTGTGAATGAGCCACAACGCCCATTCAGCTTTCCTTTCCCACATGGCCCATACACATACAGGCACCAACTAGTATAAAATGGATGAAGCAAAAGCAGGCTGACAGGAACCGGATGTAAATCTCCATATTACAGTCAGAATATGCAAAATACATGCTGCATCGCCATATAAACGACTGAATCATAGCTGCATCCTGCTGAAGGAATCACAGAAAGGACTGGAAAGAGCTAGCGTGGGCTTTTGAGACCCTATTTCCTTCTGAAACACAATGCCAACCAACCAGAGCTCTGTGGACTAAGTCACCATTTAAAGACCACATGGACTGACCCCACTCCAACCTCATAGGTAGCAAAGAACAGCCAGCAAGAGCACCAGTGGAAAAGCCTGTCTCAAGCAAGACTGAACCCCAGTGAACAAGTGATTGTTGCATATAAAGCTTTTGCATGGGAGATGGGAAGGAAATTCTATTATGAAAAGGAGGAGGAGGCCAGGGGGATGCCTGGAACTGGTGGGATAACAACTGAATAACAAGAAATACCCAATTAATAAAGATGTAGAAAGAAAGGAGTTTCACCAAGATACCAGATTAACCACGCTGCCGTTCCCAAGCTGAAACACAAAAGCTTTTTCCATTTTTCTGAAAAGAAAAAAAGAAAAGAAATTATCACAATCAAATTGTTCATCTTCTTTCCCTCTCAATTTCTTCCAGTCTTTTCCCACTGCCTTTCTCTGACTTTTATTTTCTTCTATTCACTCTGTTCCGGCGTCTCTATCTCTCCATTTTCTTCTTCTTTTCTTTCTCTGTAAATATTATCCAAAAAAAATACCAAAAGCAAATACTGAAAGCAAAATAAAGAAACATAAAACCCTACAGCAACCCACTAACAAAAAGAAATACAAAGGCAAAATCTAATGAGATGAAAAATTGCCAAAAACAAAAACAAAAACAAAAACCACAAAAGTGAACAAAAAGATGTTTACAAAAAACTCACTGAGTTTGTTTTGTGTTGTTCAAACATTTCTTTGGGTATGAAGCATGCTTTGAATGTGGGAGCACGAAAGGACACTGCAATTGCAAAAGAAGTTTCCAATTCCAGTGGGACTATCAATCAGGATACTCTCTTTGGGTGGAGGTAACTCCCTTGCTTTTTATGTCTAATGTTGCAACCTTCATGGCAACATTAAACCTTATTTAATCTTGCATGATTGTCACAGCCCTATATTCTGCTATATGCAGCCTCATTCATAGCATTATTTATTCTTCTTCTTTAGTGTATTTATCATAGTACCAACTTATGGATGTAGATTCTGACATAGCTAAAAAGATCTTAGCAGGAACAAAACTCTTTTAATCCTCTAAATTGATACAATATTTCTGTCCCTCTTCTTAGTGTCTTAGAGCCTGTTGCAGAGAGAATTGTTTTTGTGGATGTCCATTGGCCTATGGTTCCAAAATTTGTATTGTGATTGCTGTAAATTTTCTGTAATAGTCCTTTGTCTATAAACATAAGTTTCCTTGATGATTATACTCACCTATAAATATAAGGACAACTATTTTAGAATAATCTGGGGGATTTTCTGGTTTAGAACAGTAGCAGTTGTATGTTCATTTAGTCAAATGATTTGTTGCACCTGAAAAGTTGAATAGGTTTCCGGCCACCAATTCATGCCTCTTATCGGAGTAGATCATAAGTACAATTAGAAACTTGTAGGTTATCACTAAGATTTATATGTGATAAATCTATTGCAAACTAGAGTTATTTTTGCCATGTCAAGGAGGTTCTGGTCAGGTCTCATGGCTTATGAAGCTTCTGTTTTCTTTTTCTCCTATGAAACTGCATTGTGTCTTTTGGTAATGTGAAAGCTGTCCCTCAGAGAGAAACCAATTCCCCATCATTTCAATTAGGTCTTTTGGGTTCGGCACAGTGATTTCTACTCACTTGGGAATTACCTTCCATCTATGAGGAACAACCACGCAGATGATGTTGTAATGTTGTTTTGAGCTTGCAGATCGATTCAAAATTGACATTCATCATCTATTTTCTGTGTTGTCTAGGTTTCAGATAGGATCATTGTCACAACTGCCAGAGACACCTCGCTTGACTTGCATGTGTATTCAGGCCTTTACATGTACACCCAAGATTTTTATTATCTGTTTGCTTATAAATAGTATGGTTCTAAACCCTACTCCCAAGTAACACCTATTTTACCTGATTTCAGGATACCTATCTGATGGTTTTAAAGCCAGGTCATCCAGTGAGGGAACATGTCTGATTACCTCAGTGTAATCTTTTAACTCATCCATCACCCACAGCCAAAGTAGTATCATCCATGAGTTAAATAATGCAAATCAAGCACAAGATTGCATCACACTTGTTGCCCACTGGTATTTTTTGACTGGATACTTTGCTTCATACTAAACAAGGGTCTTCTCCTCAGCTTCCGTCCATATAGGCCCCTTATACCTTCTCGCCCTCCATAAGGATGCCTCCCACCACACGCCTCACCACCACCACCCCTCAAATGATTCCCCCACTGGGGGTCCAACCTTGGGTGACCAGTGCCCTTCCACTGGTGCTCTACTAGGCTATCTTCAATGTTACCTAAGTGAGGTTGGAGCCTGGGGGTCAGTCCCATGGTTGGGGCCTGGGTAGTGCTTAGTCCTCCTGGAAGTTCCTTGGGTAGTTTGTCTCTCGCAGTACATTTTAGTTACAGTTTTATAATTTTAGCTGTTGTTTATAAGACAATCATGGAAGAAAGGTTGTAGAGACGTTTAACCTTTATGTCACAGAGAGGCAATGGATTCAAGGCAGTGTCTTAGTCAAAAGTGGTTTACGTAATCATGAGGATGTTGTTACTGAAGCAGCCTGACTTTGCTCAGCTTGCTTTCTCCTAAAGACCAGACTACCAGGGTCATTAGATGGCAATTCACCTGCAATGGGTTTCCCACTCTTGATCACCACTGAGAAATGCCTCATAGCTGGATCTCAGAGGCATTTCCTACCGGAGTGATCGCCTCTGTGGCAACCCAGCTTAGTCTGCTGATACACAAACCAGCTACAAAGCATGTGTATGAACAATTCCTTAAAGCATTTGGAGAATTATACACCGATTTCCTTAGTATGTCCAGTTTACATCCCAACAAATATAAATGAGAGTTTTCTTTCACATCTCCTCCATTTGTAGTCTGCTGTTTTCTTTTTCTTTTTCTTTTTTTCTCCATCCTGAGGCTTGGTGAAATTGTTATTGTTTGCCTTACATTTCTAGCGTTAGAAAATCTCTCTCTCTGTGTGTGTGTGTGTGTGTGTAAAGCCATGTGTGAACAATTTTGTAATGCTTGAGACCTGATTGTTTCTAATCTTTTCCACATAGGATGACTTTGAATATAGATTGAAGAGTGTTCCAGATCCAACGGGATGATATATTGAAATAATTTAACAAAGGGGTAGAGATAGAACCTGTAGAGACTTAATATCTATGTTAATCATGTTTGAGTCTGGGGATGGGGTCACCTTAGCCATTCAAAAAATTTTAACTCTTAAATTTTTTCTTGTTCAGTTGTCTGCAGGGACAGAGTACAGCAGAGCCTGAAGAAAGGCCATTCAGATACTGTCCTAGACTCCATCACATCTTCAGAGACAAACTCAGCAATTTGTTGACATAAATGCACAAGAGCCTGATATAGCTATTCTGAGATCACGCAGCCTGGCAATCATGATGCAGCTCATATTCAACCCATCGCACTGAGCGGCTGACCCCAATGGTAGAATAGGAAGTGACTGAGTTGAAGGGATTTCAACAAGGAGAATAACATTAAATCTAGAATTCTGTCCCCAATAGAGCATCCAAACTAAACCATAAAATCAAAGAGTGTATGCATGAGTGGCTGTGTCTGTCTCAATGAAAACATGTCTGATTAGTGGAAGTGAAGACCTTGGTCTCAGATATTGATGGATATCTGTAGAGAATGTTAGGGCAAGGAGGCAGGAGCAGGTGGTGGGGAGGACACCTCAGACGTGGGAGAAATGACAGAGGGAACCAGCAAGTATCAATTTTTGAAATGTACAAATAAACACCAAGAAATAAAAGATAGATTCTTGGAAATAATCTGTTTGAATCTAGAATACCTCAAACTTCCTTTTCAAATATTAAATCATATAATGAAATTTCAATGAAAAGCAAAGAATAGATAAATGAAAAAGAAGAGCCGTTCATTCTGCCTGCACACATGATAAAGATACTTAGATGTCCAAATTTTGCTTATGTTTGGAAATTTAAACAAAATTTTGCCAAGGCAGGATATGTTAACTGATTTCATACTAAATAAATATCTTCAAATTTCATCAGATTCATATGAAGTAGAAGTAGTTCATGAATGATCATTTGAGGGCTCAGTTAAAATGAGACACTTAAACAAACTGATTTAAGAATTGAGTATCTTCAGGAAACATAAACTGAATAAAAAGTAGCTTAAGAAAGTAGAAAGAGGAAGAATATCTCAAGTAGGATTTGAAGTTAATTAATAATGAACACAAGGAGGAAAACAATTTTATTATTTATCAGAATTTCATTACAGTGTGTATTATGATGTTTGTTCAAATTAACCACTAACACCTTCTCCCAAATTCAAGTCTTTCCTGCACTTTCATTCTTCTGCATAAACTTCAAGTATCTTTTTTTCAAACTGAATTATCATGGAGGTTCTGTTTGAGCCATTAGGCTATCAAAGAAACGAACCATTTTCAAGCAGGGTTTAATCATATATATGGTGTCTACTACTCAGTTCTTCTGCAATCTTTTATAGACTTTTACCTTTGTGAGTTTTTCTAATTTATTATTATTATTGTTGTTGTTGTTATTATTATTATTATTATTATTATTATTGGTGGTGTTAGTAATATAGGTTTAACATAAGATTAGGTGCATGTCTTCCAAATCGTTGGAATACAATACCAAACATTAGAAGACAGAAACCCACCTCACTATCGATCAATTAATTCTGTTTTATGATAGCCTTTCACTCATTACATTCCCAACACACCTTGTTTTTCCAGTATTTGATAATTCCAAAATTGTGGTTGTCATCCATGATTTGCAAGTTCTCTTCTGAGATATATGAGTTAATAGCATTTTAATAATAAACTCATATTTAACCTATTCTTAAGAGAATTTTTAATAATAAAAATATCATTATGGTTTTAAATTAATTGGAAGCTTGTCCTTGTTCAAATTTAGTGAATTTCTTTAATATAATCCTAAAATATTTGATCATCAATCTTCTAGTCCTTGATAGTTAATGATAGATATGATGGACTTGGCTATTATCATCCAAATAATTAAATCCAATGCTCAATTAAAACCAAAGATATTGATGATCTTGTTATTTTCATTATATAGCGTGTGGTTATTCCTTTCTTAAACTACTATTGACATCCTAGCTATAAGAACACATATAGAGATTGCCCAGCTACAGTAAACTTTGCTATCTTAAATGTCTCAGGGGAGCTACTATATTTTGTACTTTATTACATGGCAGAATGTCCTCTGTCATGTATTACAAGATAACTATATAAGAGCTGGAATATGCCAGGCATTATGGTGCACACCTTTAATCCTAGCCCTTGGGAGGTGGCAGCAAATAGATCTCTGTGAGTTTGAGGCCAGCCTAGTCTACATAGTAAGTGCCAGGATAGCCAGGGCTACCCAGAGCCATCTCAAAAAAAAAAAAAAAAAAAGCCAAACAAACAAAAGGAATTTTTTAAGGGGCTGGAGAGATGGCTCAGCAGATAAGAGCACTGACTACTTTTCCTGAGTTCAATTCCAGCAACCACATGGTGGTTCACAAACCATCTACAATGAGATCTCATGCCCTCTTCTGGTGTGTCTGAAGTCAGCCACCAATGCACTCATATACATTAAATAAAACAATATTTTAAAAATGAGCTGTAACCATTGTTGGACAGAGTGTGTTTTTATCATTTATCACTTTTAGAAAGCATAGGTTCATGGTTTCATGGTTTTTTTTTATCTAATATTACCTATATCTCCAAGGAGTTAAAAAATATCAATGTTCTAGCATAATATAAGATTTACACAGTTTTCTATTTTTACATAAACTTTGCAAGTTATTATATTTACTATCACATTAAGCTAGATGCTTCCCTAAAGTGCTTGAGATGTTAATAACCACATACATGGAAACACACACACTCACACACACAGAGATGCACACAAAATTATGTGAATACATTTATAGCTGAAAACCTTAGCGTAAAGTACAGAAAAATGAAAGTCAGATTACATAGTTTGTTGAAAATAGTGTGCTGCAATACTTCCCTAATGTATTATACTTGGTTAGCACCTTTCCTTTTTAATGTATATAAGTGCATGTATGCATGATTGTATATGATCTGCAACAACACTGGGCAGTATTATCTGGAAAAGTAAGTGACTGTCAGCATATAGGAGCTAGAAACTGAACCATAGTTCTGTGCCAAAATAGCAAACACTCTAAAGTCCTGAGCCATCTCTTCAGCCAGTATCCTTCCTTTGTCACCAGATACTGTTTGTAAAAAGTAAAGAGCACAGGAAATTATGAATTGCTCAAATGGGAAGAAATTATACTTAAAATGTCTACTAGGGTCTCTAATTTCTCATACATTCCAACTTTTGTCTTGTTTTAGTATCCTGAGTGCTTTGACAGATATACTGCTTTCTTCAAAAGCTACCTAATACTTTGCCTAATCCTTTCTATATTTCTTTTCTAGAAAAAAAGATAATGACTTTGTGCATATTAACAAGTGAGGATGCCTTAGCACATACAAACCCTACAGTACAACCAGCAGATCTGACACAAGGTTTACAATAAACACAAGAATGAAAACAAGTGAAGAGAGGTATGTCCAGGGGCCTTGCTCCAGGGTACTTTTTTTATTTTAACCAGAGCATTGGTTATTTCACAAGCTGAGAGACTGTGTTGATGGCTGACTCCACCAAGAGCATTGTGCAAGCCAGGAGACAAATATTTTGTTCTGTGGGAATGAGACTCAGAGATTACATATCGTTAATATTGATTTGGGATGTGGGCCTTAGATTATTTATTAAAGCATAAAAATTGAATCACACTCTGCCATATGAAGAGGTCATAATTACATGACAGTCTTTAAGAGATTTACTATTCGATTATCCAGTGCCAAATGGTAAGCCCTGAAAATATACATACAGGTAATATTATCCAGACTGACCGACTTATATTTTTTGAATACATATGTACATACACCTAATGCATGTAAATGTAGTGGCAGCAACAACCATGCATTTGAAAGGTATCAAAGAGGTTATAAAGGAAGATTTTGACAGAGGAAAGAAATATTGTAAATATAATCTCAAAAACAGGGAGTTGTACTATTTGCGTGTGTTTTAGAAATCAGTTTGTATTTTTGTTATGAGACAGTTTACATGCTAATCAATTTCTCTGACAATTTCTCTTCTTTTTTTCTACTATAAGAAAGCGCTACTTTCTTATGGCTAATGTGTTAGTTTCTTAACTCTTCCATATAAAATTTAATAAATTGGAAAGCTTTGAACAATGAATTTTTTTCTATAATCCTAGGAGCTATGTGTTTGAAATTAGGCTAGTAAAGGGACCATGTTTGATGCAGGCAGACTTTTCTCCTGTGTGTTTTCTGATGAGTGTGTCTGTCCTTGGCCTGTGGGGATATGGTTCCAGTGTGTAGTTTCTCACAGTAACCCTTGTACAATTTTATTTCCTTCTCATTCCTGGAAAGTGGTCTGACAGTGAAGTTAGACCAGAGCTCTTTAATGGAGGGTGAGCCTCTTGCCCTCTTTTCTGAAAGTTTCTAATTCAATTATTCACTTCAAACAGAGTAATAGTCCACAGTTCTAGAAATTAAGTTGTGTACATATTTATGCAGAGGAACAATTCATAACTTTTACTCATTACCTAAAGAAATATAAGAATGTATGTCAAAATGTAACAGTAGAATGTTACTTACAAGGAGCTCAGTACTTGAGATCCAGGAAAACATTAACTTTGTATCCTAATGCTTTGAGCCTAGTTATCAGATGCATGCATTTTCTGGTGAAGTCTTTAAGTTCTTTTGTAGAGAGAATCTTATCATCTGCTAATGCAGATACTTTGATTTCTTGGGGTCCAATCTGTATTTTCCCCATCCCTTTATCTTATTTAAGTGATCCTGATGATTCCATGTACTACCCTGAACAGACTGGAGATAGTGGGCATCCTTGTCTTTTCCCTTACTTTAGTGGAAATGTTCCCACGTTTCCTCCCTCCCCCCATTAATCAGGATGTTGTTCATGAGCATTTGCATCTTGTTTTATACGCTGAGACCTGCCCCATGTGTATCTCCACTATGTGGGAATTTCATCATGAATAGATATTGCCAATGAGAAAGATGCAGAGAAAGAAGAAAGCACAAATCCCATCACAACATCCAGAAGTAACATAGAAAACAAATCTTAGAATCGGCCTAAATCAGGAAGTATTAGATCTCCACAGTGACAAGTTTAATAGTCCTTAACTGTTACTCCACATAAACTCAAACTCCAAATGTATCTAGGACTAGATAAGACCTAGTAGCTAGAGGTTTTTTTGGAGGAGAAACAATAACCTCCCTTGGCTACAAGACGAAAAGGACTTTCTGACTAGGACTTTAAAAGCACAAGTATTAAGGCGAATAATTGAAAATGAGAACTCGTGGGACAAAAGGTTCTGTATAGCAAAGGGCATTCAAGTGAAAGAGCAACCTATAAAACAGAAAAGTACTTTTACCAGGCTTACCTCTGAAGTATGCTCCTGCCTAACACACACACACACACACACACACACACACACACACACACACACACAGACCACACATTCACACACACGCACACACACACACATACACACACAACACATTCACACACAACTGCACACACACACACACACACATACACCCACACAACCCACTCATGCACAACGCACACACACCACATTCACATATAATGCACACACACACACAACACATTCATACACAACGCACAGACAACATACCACATTCACATACAATGCACACACACATACACACACACAAAACGCACACACACGCACGCCACATTCACATACAATGCACATACACACATATAACACATTCACACACAACACACACACAACACATTCACATACAATGCACACACACACAACACACACACACACACACACACACACACACACAATGCACAACACAACACATATGCACACACACACATGCACACACACACACATGCGCACAAACACATACACACACACACATATGCACACACACACACATGCACACACACACATATGCACACACACATATACACACACACACACACACACACAAGAAACAACACACCACAAAGGAAAACTACACCCTCAAGGAATCAAACAATTCAAAATTGGTGTATGGAACTAAATAGTACTTTTAAAAAAAAAAAGAAATAGGAAATGGTTTTTTTTTTTATTTTTTTAAATATTTACCATCTTTAGCCATCAGAATAAAGTAAATTTAAACTGTTTTGAAACTACTCTACGTCCATTAAATTACTAGGATTTAAAAAAATAGCAAATGCCGATGTATATGTGGGGAAATGGGAACACTTAGTCACTCTTGGTGAGATCACAAACTGCTGAACAAACTGAAAATCAGTGCAAAATTTCTTTAAAAAGTCAGAAATATGATCATATGATGTATCTATATCACTTAAGAATAGTTCCAAAATACTAGTATCTTACTATACAGATAATTGTTCATGGATGTTTATTTCTATTTAGCTCACTATAACTAGAAAGTGTAAACAGTGTTCATATTCACTAACCAACTAATAATTAATGAATTAATTATGCAGCTGCAAAGAAAATGAAATGCACCTGTAAATTGATGGAGTGAAATTATTATTCATATTTACAAATTCAACCCCAGAATTTGAAATGATGTATGTTCTTTATTGTATATGAATGCTGTCTTTGGATGTTCACACACAAACACACACACACACACACACACACACACACACACAGAGTGGGTCTAAACAGAGTCACCCGGCAATAGAATGATTGAATATAAATGGGATATTTTAGGGTACCAAAGAGGCTCGAATCTAGTAAGAGGCTATGTGGATGGATTGTAAGGATGTACTGAGTACAGGTGCTATGAGGAGAGAAAAGGAAATAATCATATAGGAGATATTGAATGATGTGTCGGATGAAAATGAAGGACAGAAGAGGGATTACAAGAGAGATACCCAATGCGAAAGATCTTCAAAACTATCACATGGAAAACCATTACATTAGAAGCTTTTAAAGAGAGGAGAGAGAGAGAGAGAGGAGAGAGAGAGAGAGAGAGAGAGAGAGAGATGAAGAGAGAGAGAGAGGAGAGATTGTAAGGGTAGCATTCCATATGACAGTAATTCTCACAGTGTTTGCAAATAACCCTGATAAAGCAATACAGCAATACCTGCTCATTTTAACAAAGAGGGTTTTTAAAAATATACGTGAGGCTTGAAGCTAAGGACAGAATTATTTTGTACTTAAAAACTCACTCGGTATTATAAACTAATCTCCTAGTCTCTTCTTCAAGGAAATTTGGCAAAATGGTGCAGAAAAAGCTGGAAAGCACCACAGGCTTTTAAATCTTTATATTTTCTATTTTTTCTGGTCTGTAAGGCAGTTACAGTGATGGGAAGTACCAGTGAAGAGGATTCAAAAGGAGTTCCTGTGCTACTGGGAGGTATGCTAGCTAGAGTTTGTTGTTTTGTTTTCCCATTTTATACAGCAAGTGTTATTTCAAAACAGAAAACTTCAAGTCAGGAAAATGGTCCTGAAAGCAAGCCTCTGAGGCATCTTCTTGATGAATGATTGATTGACACCTAACCTGCTGTAGGCAGTATGTCACTCCATGACAGATGGGACCAGCTTTGTGTAAAATCGCTGAAGAAGCCATTGGGAGCAAACCAGGAAGTTGCACTTCTCCAGGTTCCCTTTGCCAGCTCCAGTCTCCTGTTTGAGCTCCTACACTGAAGTCTCAGTGATGGAGTGTGACCCGAGTAGTGTAGGAAGAAATGGACCCTTTCCTCCCCAGGTTGTCTTTGGGAATGGCGTTTATCCCAATAGAAAACAAACTAAGATGGCGGCACCACTTGTGCTCCAAACCAGCTCTACAGCATGAATGGCATTTTCAGTCATCTTTAAAGTTCGTGTATTAACCCAAAAGTACCTTAGCACTGTGAGATGTCTCAGAAATGAGCACCTTCTACAACAGAAACACATGCTGGCAGCTTATGTATGGGAATGGGCTTGTTTGTTTTGACCTAGGAGAAAAACGAGGTAGAAAGTAAAAAAGAAAATTTCCATAAATACTTAAAACTTAAAGCTCAAAAGACTCCTCTTAGTCACAGGCTTAGACACAGAACATTCTAGTTCTGGATTTCAAAGAAAACACAGAGCAAAGATCTATTTTCCTCTTTCCTTTTTCTCTTCATTTCATATCTTATTCCTTTGCCAGACCCTCTGCTGATCCTTTTCCGGACCAGACTTCTGATTTAAGGGCTGGGGACTTCAGGAATCAGAGGAAACCCACAAATGTTGGTTGAGGGTTTGTTTTGTTAGTTTGGTTTGCTTTGTTTTGGTTTTGGCTTTTAGTTTTGTTTTGTTTTAGCTTTAAATGAGTTACTAATAGATTAATTTCTCTGCAGAAGCTTTTGCTTCTCCAAGACCAGCTCAGTTCAACTTCCTTTCTGCCACCATCCTCTGCTATGGTCCTCTTAGGATTGCTGGTTCAGAAGAGTCTTCATGAAGGGCAAACTCAAGGAAACTTAGCCAGGTTTCCAGATTATGCAACAATTCATCTCTCTGTGAATGGCCTATTTCAGGTAGCTCCCAGGGCCAGTGTATAACATTTGCTTGTGTAGTACTTACAGGAGCAAAATGGTCCCAAGTTGTTATACCTCGCCAATTCCAGTCTAAGAGAAAAATATTTGTTTTTCAATCAAATAAACATCGAATTATTTTAGCATTCGGAGTACTAAAAATACATTGATTTTGAGTAATTGTTACTTTATTTACTGTGATGTCTGATATCTATGTATGTAATGAATAATGCAACAGACCATCTTTTTACAATTTCATGTTTAATGTTCTTGACACCTGTGCATTAAAGCCTAAATTATCAGTTGGACTTCAAGTTGGGATTTATATTAGTTAACACTCGGTATTTATATTAAATGGATTAACTAAAACTTTCTCACTTATATTCATGGATTGCTTCATATATTACATCATACAATTTCCCTTTCACATTTTAATTCATGATAATTTTCCTTAATAACCTCTAGAACAAAGGGTAAGGTATGTATGTGTGTGTGTATGTATGATATGTATGTATGTATTATGTACTCAGTACTATCCCACTTTGTTATAAAATTATCAGTTTACCTTAAGCAACTATTTTAACATTTGTGTCTCAATTTCTTCACTGTAAAAGAGAAAAATCTGTTATGTCGACTCAGGGGGAATCTATGAACATTAGAGACACTATCCTATACTCCCAGAGTGATGTAGGGTAACATCAAAGAGTTCATGAAGGAAAAAGTAGTTTAGTGTAGCCAGTTGTCCATAGTGTCTTGAGGTTGATATGCCTTCTGCACCTATATTCCTAGGATACCCTCTGTATTCTCCTGGCTGTGTTAGGTGTTAGGGCTTTAAACCTGTCTATTCATTTAATTTTATTCTATCTTTGGTAGGAATTCGTGGTGCAGTGTAAATTTAGACTTTAGTGTATTATACTTCTTGACTAATCTCTGACCTGTACTCTAGGTTTTACCAAGATGGTTCCTTAAAATAGCATTACTACCTCTGCTACAGCTCCAACTGCTGCTGCTCCTCCTCCTCCTCCTCCTCCACCTCCTCCTCCTCCTCCTCATTTTCCTCCTCCTCCTTCTGCTGCTGCTCTTACTACTACTACTACTACTACTACTACTACTACTACAACTACTACTACTACTATTACTACTATTACTACTAATAATAATATAATTATAACAACCACCTTTCAATTTTGATACATGAGATAGTCAAGAGAGGGTGAGGTGCACAGTTAAAGTTTTGAAGACACAAATAAATATTTATCACACATGCATATTGGATTTACCATGCTGTATACATACACAAAAGGGTCTTAGAAGGACAAAATGTACATTATTAGAAATAATTATCCAATTGCATTATTGTAATTGATTTTGGTTCTGTGTGTCAACTTGATACAAGCTAGAGTTCTCACAGAGAAAGGATCCTCTCTTGAGTAAATGCCTTCATGAGATCCAGCTGTAAGTCATTTTCTCAATTAGTTTCCAAGAGATGGAGGATCCACTGAGGGGCTGGAATGCTAGGTTGGTAGTCTTGGGTTCTATAAGAAAGCAGGTTGAGTTTTATATCTTGGCCATTCTGACTGATATGAGGTGGACTCTCAGGGTTGTTTTGATTTGCATTTCCCTGATGACTAAGGATGCTTAATATTTCTTTAGGTGCTTCTCAGCCATTCAATAATCCTCAGAATTCTTTGCTTAGCTCTTTACCCCACTTTTATTAGGATTATTTGATTCTCTGGAATCTATTTTGAGTTCTTGGTGTATATTAGATATTAGCCCTCTATTGGATATAGGGTTGGTAAAGATCTTTTCCCAATAAGTTGGTTACAGATTTGTCCTAATGACAGTGTCCTTTGCCTTTCAGAAGGTTTACAAATTTATGAGGTTCCATTTGTTGATTATTGATCTTAGAGCATAAGCCACTGGTATTTTATTCAGGAAATTTTTCTCAATACCCATGTGTTCAAGGCTCTTCCCCACTTTTTAATCTATTAGTTTAAGTGTATTTGTTTTTATGTGGAGGTCCCTGATTCACTTGTACTTGAACTTTGTACAGGGCGATAAGAACTGATTGATTTGCATTCTTCTACATGCTCACCACCAGTTGAACGAGCAATATTTGTTGAAAATGCTCTTTTTTCCACTGGATGGTTTTAGCTCCTTGTCAAAGATCAAGTGACCATAAGGTAATGCTATAGAGTTCACCTTGGTTGTATGGGTGTGGAAAAGAGTGGGTGGTCTGATAAGACATATGAAGCAGGCACATTTTCAGGACTTTAGTAGGCCCACCCCAATATCTACCATACTCATGAACTGTTGGAGTGCATGAACTGGCTTTTCTAGTAGATCTTAAGCTGCAGGGTCTTCATGACAAGGCATCAACAAAATATCCAAGAACAGTTCCAGTCAGCATTTAGCATTGATGGTGTATCAGAAGCCAGAGGCAAATGTTCATTGCAAACAGAAGTGTGGACAAAAGGGTGTATTATGGGACACACCGTGACAAACTACAGCTTCCTCGAGATATTTTTCCTTTTAGGTTCCAAGGGCAGAAGGTGGGTGCTGCTTTGCATTCCTGATAACCCACCATCCATCCGCACCCTTGGAGGTTGGGACATGGAATTAATGGCTCAGACACTGAGAACAGCTGAGAAGGTGGCAGCAACCTTCGTTTATTAATCCTAGGGGAACACCTTTTATCCCCATATCCTGTTTTTCCCAAGTAAGCCTGTCCTCCAAGTGGCAGTTCCTGATTGGCTGTCATTGTCTGCTTCACCAAACTCTAGGCACTCAAGCAAGCTTCAGTTTGGCCCTCCACTGGAAGTTGCCCCCACAGCTGCACACACCCACCCGCCACACACACCACAGACACATTTATGCTGAAGCAGTCACTGCCTTATCAGCGAGGCCTGTGTACCTCCTATAGGCAGATGTAAGGTGAAGAGAATATGAGGTGTATGGATGTGAAGTTCACAAAGAATGAATAAAAATTAATTATATACATATAAAAATAATTTGGTTTTCCTTTTTTGTCATATGCACATTGCTGGTCTTTAAGCCACAGCCATTGTAACAATAGGATTGATAGAAACAAGTAGAAGTTCAGAGCTTTCTGAAAAACATTAAAATTCAGTCATAATTTATTGTTCTGGTAAATCTTTGCATTTGCAGTGGTTATTTAGTAAACATATTAAATGTCATGTGTTTCAGAGACTATTACTCAAAAAACCAAAAACAAACAAACAAACGAAACCCCAACAAGTTGCAATACATTTATTATGAGACCTGTCACCAACAGGAGAGTGGCCTGGTAGAGAAAGGATGATCTGGAATGAGGGATTCAGAGGTAGACATGCTTCTGCTTATATGCCTTTACATCCCCAGTCACGCAGATACATAAGACATCAACAGAAGATACATATTCATCAACAGAAAATTCGACAGAAATCCTTTCTATAAATTCATTCTTAACAAAAAAAAGTAAAAGCATTGAGTAATTTAATTTTGCTGTATAAATACAGGATAGAGTTAATTTCTAATTTTCTATTGAGGATGGAAAATAGAAACATAATTTAAATGAATATATAATTCTGAAATATGCACCAATTTTCCACGGATTCCTGCAGTTTATAAGAGAAGGTTTGAATTGTACATAGGAGCTGTAGCAATCAGCTGACCAACTCTCTGGTCTAAGGCTCATTGCAGAGAGCTAAGCACATGCTCCTGGAGCAAGTTGGATATAGGCTGAAGAATTCAGGATGGTAGCAAGAACCAGTGAACATTGTTGCTTGTTCTAGCTGCTCCTAACTGGATCAGCAACTGTCCTTTCTCTGATCACTGCAAGGATTTTAGTTTCTGAATGAACAGTCCTTGAAATGTAAAAATGTAAAAATCAGGACTTTTCCTCTTTCTCTTTTCTATATTCCTCTCATTTGGAATTAATACATTAAAGTCCAACAATTACGTATAGAAATAAAATAAAGAAGTGACTGTGTATATCTAAAGGAAAGACTGTGTATATCTTAGGTTTCCATGTTAGCATGACTCATTATGGGTTAATGTACAATTGTTGAAGTAGAACAGTCTTGATTGCCACTGGAGAAAAGTATATTTTTCTCTATATAATTTTAGACTTAAGATCATTTGAAATCTAAATTCTTATTTCTCAAACTAGTACTGTAGGTTTTGTACATCTAAATTAAAGGGAAAACCTTAATACAACTGGTATTGACTGTGTTCTGTGTAATCTAAGATGAAGAGGCTAACACCTGCAAGAAAATATGCAATACCAAAATCGTGTTGAAATTATGAATACTTGATATTGAAAAAGAAAATAAGAACCACATTTTATAATTGTAGAAGCTCTATTTAAATACAACTTAGATGCAATTGAAAGAAAAGTATTTCATGCTCAGCCTTGGTAGAACATGAATATCCATAATGTAAAAGAAATGAATGTTAAATATGATTATACACTTTTATTTTCTTGAGTACAATATAATGAATTTTTTAAAAAGAATATATTGTTTATGTAGCTGTGCATGTGATTCAGCATCCTATTACTTTAACAATATATAGAGATAATCAACTATAAAGAAAAAAGTCTTTTGGGTTTTCAAAATTGTAGATATCATTTCATGGTTGGGTAGCCATATTGGTTTTAAGGCTCAGAGTAAGGCAGCACATCACAGTATAATTGAGCATTGTACATAGTTGAGTATACTACTCAACCCATGGCAGATGAAAGAGATGTTGTGAGGGAATAAGATAGCTAATCTTGGTTGTTGTCTTAGTTTGAGCTTTATTAAAAAAAGAACACCACCATAGTCAGGGAAACTCTTAGAGAGGAAACATTGAATTGAGTCTTGCTTACAGTTATAGAAGTTTAGTACATTATCACCATGGTGTGAAAGAAGGCAGCACACAGGCAGACATGGTGCTAGAGGAGTTCAAGTTATAACTGAGACTTTTACATCTTTATGCTCAGGTAGCAGGAGACTGTGTCACACTGGGTATAGTTTGGGAATAAGAGACCTTAAAGTCAGCCATCAAAGTGACATATTTCGTCCAACATGGCCACACCTATTCCAATAAGGCCACACCTCCTAATAGTGCTACTCCCTATGGGCTAAGTATTCAATCACACGAGTCTATGGGAGCCACTTCTATTCAAATCATCATAGTTGTTAATTTGACATACCTAGAGAGAGGGAACCCCAGTTGGATCATTGTCTTCATCTAGTTGGGCCAGGACACTTTTGAGATTGCTAGTTGGTATAAAAGAACTTAGCCTATTATGTGTGGAACACCCCTAAAGACACACACACACACACACACACACACACACACACACACACACACACACACACTTCCAGTATTCAGTCCTCCACATTTTCTTCCTCAAAGACTGTAAAATTTAAAATTGAATAAACTCCTCACCCATTTGCTTTCGGTCATTTGTTGGTGGTGGTGGTCATGTTGTTCTTCTATCACAGTAACAGAAAGCAAACTAGAAGAGAAAGAAAGAGGAGAACAAAGGAGGAGTGGAGAGAAGAGGGGTTGGGGGGAGGGGAGGGGAAGAGAAAGGAGAAAAGAGAAGAGGAAGCCAGAGGAGGAAAAATAAAAGGAGAACACTAGAAGGGAGGAACGGAAGGGAGGGGAGATCAGGCAAGGGGAAGAGAATAGAGAGGAGAGAGGAGTCAAGAGGAGGAGACAGGAAAGGAAAGGAGAATAGGGAAGAAGACAGAAAGACAGGAAAGATCATGAACACAGGTTTTCTAATCCTCTTTTGTGGAATGCTCTCTGTGATGTAATCTCTCCCGCTATGACCAGCCTCTGCAAATTCCCAATAGGACCAAGGAAAAAAGCAATGTTTGTAAATGCAGCATACATGGACGTTCTAGATACAAATATTATGGATTCATTGCCATAGTTTGCAAGTCTGATCCTACCTTTGACTTGAAAGTCAACTCCAACCTACATTTTAAGTTTGAAGTTACTGTGCTTCAAAGGGAAGCATTGAATTCAAATCAATGTTCAGGTTCTCTTTCTTTCACACACACACACACACACACACACACACACACACAATCTTTCAAAAGAGTCATTAGAATGAAGTCCAATTAACTTGCTAGGGTCTGAGAAAACCATGAGGACGGTGTGTAGCTTTCAGGACTGCACAGCATTCACAGGGAAACGACTGGTGATGAACTTACTCAGCCTCTTCAGTAGAAAGACAGTAACAGTCATTTCATACATATATAGTAAAACCTGTACTGTTATTCGCCGTGAAGAACCAAAGCTGAGATTGTAGCTTAATATCTGACCTCATTTAGGAACTTCTCTGCATATTTAAATCAATGATAGTGCCCTCAATTAATTGTTGCTATCACCAATAATGAGCATTTTTAAAATGACTTTTTATTTCATCTTGAATTGTTTATTGTTTTTCATGTACTGGGTAAAAAAAAAACTGTGTTAAAAATACAGTATTCTGGCTATAGTAATTGCACCACTGACATCTCATGATGAATATGAATGACAACCCATGATGAATAAATGCTGCTATTTTTTTTTTACTTTTTTATTAGTTATTTTATTTATTTACATTTCAAATGTTATCGCCCTTCCAGGTTTCCCCTCTCCAACTCCTTCTCCCCTTCCCCCTTCCCATACCTCTATGAAGGAATTCCCCACCCACTTACCCACTCCTGCCTCACTGCCCTAGCATTGCACTTTGTTGGGGCATCAAGTTTCATCAAGACCAAGGGCCTCCCCTCCCACTGATGCCAGATAAGGCAATCCTCTACTACATAAGCAGCCTGAGCCATGGGTCCCTAAATGTGTGCTCTTTAGTTGGTGGTTAGTCGCTGGGAGCTCTGGTGGGTCTGGTTGGTTGATATTGTTGTTCTTCCTATGGGGTTGCAAACCCCTTCAGCTCCTTCAGTCTTTGCTCTAACCCTGCACTCAGTCAGATGTTTGGCTTCGTGCATCTACATCTATTTTGGTCAGGCTTTGGCAGAGCCTCTCAGGGGACAGCCATACCAAGCTCCTGTCAGCAACTGCTTCTTGGCATCAGCAATAGTGTCTGGGTTTGGTGTCTGTATATGGATGGGTCCCCAGGAGGGGCAGTCTCTGGATGGTCTTTCCTTCAGTCTCTGTTCTACTCTTTGTCCCTGCATGTCCTTGGACAGGAACAATTCTGTGTTAATATTTTTGAAATGTGTGGGTAGCCTTAGGTTCTCTCTCTTCTTTGTTGGGTCCTGGGGGCCTCTTGCTTTTCTTGTATCTTTCTAGTGACTAGCCCCAGGTCTCTACCCCTTGCTATAACACACAACGCTGCTAATTTTTATTGTGATGGCATGAGCTCCATGTGTAAGTCTCTCTGTAGACAACAGATCATGAGACTATGCTACATAAACATAGTATAATATTATTGATATTCACTTAATTTCTTAATACTGAGAAATAATTGCAATGTTATATAAAAATGCAGAGATTTCCACTGCCTCTATGACCAAACTTCAAAATAGAAAGTAACAGTTTTAATTCTGATCAATATTTTTGTTAACATAAGATGACTTATCTTGAACAAAATTAATTTTAAATTAATCTATAAAAGGTTAGATTTTACCAACAAACCAACAAACAAAAAGGGTAGTTTCACCTCTACCCCATCCCAAAACACCTATACTGTTATTTAAGGGAAACTGCTTGTTTCTTTCACCAAGCCAAATTTTGATAAGATTTCTGGTGTTTTTAAAAAGTGCAAAGTGTCTGTTTTGGAAGTGAATTTATGTTATGGGATGTTATTTGGGAATCTGCAATACAGCTTCAGAGTTGTGCGAAATTTTGCTGCATGCCAGTCTGCATTTTTAATTAATCCTTATCTATCATGCTGCCTAATCAACTTGAATGACCCAAATACTTCTTTTTCTTACTAAATATTTTACTCTCTTAGAAGATTGTGCATTATTATACCAATTGAATTTTTAATATCCATCAAATGCCATTGTCAGCTTTACAAGGGATTAGTGCAAGCAAACTCATAAGCTGGAATATTATTGCTTCTCCTCAACAACAAATTAAGGGAGTGGAAGTAAATGAGATAGAGCATTTGTGTCTTATTAAAATATTTTTACAGAGTTTTAAGTATATTTCCACTTACCTAAGAACACACGAACACACTCAATAAGATATTAAATTTTTCTACTTGTATTTGTCTATGAGTCTCATCCTTAGGCATTTATTTTAAGTACTTATTTATCTGAAGTGATCAAAATAAGACCCCGCTTAAAACTTTCAGTTGAATTGTGCCCCAATTAGGTGTGTATAAGGAGCCAAATTCAATGCAATCGCATTTAGCATTTCCTCTTGACAGGTGTTAAACAAACAGTGCCTTTAAAAATGACGGTCACAGAAATAGCAACTCATAAATATGGACCTACCCCTATTGCTGTCTTCGCACATGGGTATGTGCTAAAGGCATCTTTCCTGTTGTGGCATGATTGCTAAGGAGTTTTGTAAACCTTACCTACTTGAAGACAAGGAATGCAGCTAATGTTGACATTTGCGTTTGGCTGCAGAATGGCATTTGACAATAAGGTACCTGTCACCGTGGCGAAGAGGATACAAAGTTGAAAAGGGTGTGTAATTATCACCATGCTTGCTTCACTCTAGGATATAGCTGTATCTAACTCCGTTCTAATGTAGACTTTCAAAAGTGAAGTATAATGAGAAAGACGTCCATAGACAGAAAAAAACTGCACGCTTTGCCATGAGGCTTCCTTCGGCGATTTTAAATTGCATAGCACCTCATCATCGACATGCTCCGTCTCAGACAGAAGGCAGACGCAGGGTACATTCCTGAAGCTATACTAAATAACAGGTTCAAAATACTTATATCAAAATTTGTGTCATGCTTAAGAATATCCAGGAATAGCAAGGTACCACATGGACACCCTCCGTTTTGCTTTGAAAAGACTGGAAATTGGATTTGCCTTGTAACTTAAAAAAAATAATCACGATTTGTGCTAAAGAAATGTGTATGTGTAATTTAGCTTAGCACAGTGAGTTATAACATTAAAGGAAAGGATGTCATCTCTGCTTAGCAAGACTGGCTTCCTTCAGAAGATTGTCGTCAGAGGCAAAGGTTCTCATGTGACGTTGATAAAGCAGTGTGTTACCAATTTTGTAATGGCATCACTCTTTTTTCACTGAGATCCTCTTACTTTTACTATCCTGAGTTATTTGTCTAGAAGACAGGTCCCGCCAGAGCCAAGGGAGAACTTAGGTCTGTTTTACAGCTTGCTGAGATCTGTGAATTCTTTGATAGCTGTTGAACACTGTGTTCTAGGCATGGCTATGATACTCTTGATCTCCTCGCAGCTGCAATCACCCACTGGAAACCTGCGCAATGTGGACCCATTGACGTTTATTCATGGAAGTAGTAACTGTCACATGAGGTGCTTCGGATGGTTATAGAAGCATTAAAGTTTGCTGAGAGAATTACTTTAAGAGGTGCCACCCCCATGATGGTGTAGACAGCTAAAGTTGCTGGAGATGTTTTCTTCCATAGTGTGTGGTCCTGCTCTTTTACACAACCACTGACCCATTGTTGTGAAAGTAGCCCCTCATCCATGCTCCTATAAGAGACCCTCGTTAAACTTACTGACTCACTTAGCCAGACTTTGGTGGAATCATTGCTCCCGATTTGTCTTCTGTACTCTATTTGAGGTGAATAGATATTTGATTTTTCTCCCCAGAGATATTCATACAAAAGTCTGGTGATTGATTTTTCAAATATTAGTTGGCTGTACTCCAGTGATATATTTTAAAGCTTCACACTCATCAACAAATTCAAAAGAGTTCTTCTTAGTCCTATAAATTCTCAACTTGTTGAAAAATATAGAACAATAAAAAATGTATCTTATCTTATGAGCAGGATATGTAGCTTCGATGTTCATGCAACTCAAATTTTTCTCCATTTCAACATATTCATCTATGAAATGGGTGTGTAGAAGCACAACGTGATTTTGGCATAGCTATTAGACTCTACAGATATTTCTCAGACATGATGCTGATTATCCCAAGCACATATAATATTGGAGAATGACGCTAGCCTGATTCTCAGTCTTTAATATTCTGAGGAAGAAGAGACCTATATTTTACAGGCATTCATTAAACCTCTGAGGCACCACATTTGCTTCAGAGCACAGAGTGCAAATGCCTTCAGGAGCCTAGCATCTGGCATGTGTGCATGTCATTTTCCACTGTCAGAAACACTTTGACACCAGGGCCAATCCTGTCCCATTGTATATAAGAAGCAGGTGTTTGATCCTGTATCATCTTCTTTATCCTTTCAGAGAGGGAGGATGAGGACAGATAATTGAGGTGAAATGACACCCAGCCATTTGCATTTCACAAACATGGCATTGGATAGAGCAGGGAGAGCCAGAGCTGGAAGGCAGGGAACACCGACTTCTCAGGCAGGGATTCAATACTTCCGGGACAGAACATAGCCAAAATGTACCTTAGTCATAATCCAAAGCCAGAATTATTTCAGCTAAAATCACTGTAATAATTTTCAAAGAGATGATTAGAGTAACAGGAACCAAAAATATATTTTAAAAAGAAATGACTGTAATTAATATGTGCAAAGACGAGACAAGTTAACTGTAGGTGTTTTTTTTATACTTTCCTTCTATAAAAATACATTTTGCAACGCATGACTATATAGTTTTAGAATTACATTACACTTTCTAAAGTAGGTCAATTTCCTTTATCAAAGGAAATTTGGTTTAAAATCTTTTTAACTTATTTTCATTTTTTAAGGTGGCTCTGTTTCATATTAATGTTTAGTACAGTACATATTTGAGTTACTAAAATTTAATGGCATAATTGTAAGCATCGTTGTCTTAGAGTTTCTAGTGCTGTGAAGAGGCACTATGACAACGGTAACTCTTATACAAGAAAACATTTACTTGTAGCTTGCTTACATTTTCAGAGGTTTACTCCATTATCATGGTGGAAAGCGTGGTATTGTCCAGGCACACATGATGCTGGAGGAGTTAGAAGATTTTACATGTGCGAACAGCAGAAGGAGACTTTATACCATATTCTATGTACCTTGAGCATAGGAGACCTCAAAGCCCACCCATACAATGACACACGTCCCCCAACACAATCACACCTATTCCAACAAGACCATACTTCTTAGTAGTGCCAATGCCTATGAGCTAAGTGGTAAAATACAGGAGTCAATGGGAGACATACCTGTTCAATCTGCCACAGTTATATACTTTGTCCAGTTATGTGGAAAATTGATGTTTTATAAGCATTTAAAAGTCACTGTTCTGTGTATGAGAAGACATTTATGTAGTTGTTGCAAGCAGAGAGAATGTTGGAGATAGTTTTGGAGATTTAGAAGACAGCACTTAGAAGATGAAGTAAAGAATCACTGTACATAAGCAGGCAGTGCAAACACCATAAACTGCATGGACTGAGAGGTCTTACACAGAATGCCTGAGCATATATATTTGAAGGGTACCAAAGGATGTCAGGGGTTTATTTTGGTTTTGGTTTTACATTCATTCTCTCATACTTTACATCCCGACTGCAGTTTTCTTCTCTCTTAACTCCTCCAAGTTTCTTCTACCTTCTCTCTTCCGGAGATCCATGCTTCCTCAGAAAAGAACAAGTTCCCAGTGATATGAACCAAACATGGCATAATAGTTTAAGATTTAGGCAAAAATCTTAATATTAAAAATGGACTAGACAACCCAGTAAGAGAAAAGGTGGCCAGAGATCAGGTAGAAATGTCATAGATATCTCTACTCTCACTGTTAGAAGTCCCTCAAGAACATTAAGCAATACAACCATAACTTATATGAAGAATACCTAGCCCAGACTCATACAGGATCCATGATTTAGTCTTTGTGATACACTATGAGTCCTGCTTAGTTGATTCTGTGGACTATGTTCTTGTGTCCTAGACCTGTCTGGCCTTATAATCATTTCTGTTTCTCTTCTGCATGATTCCCCGTGCTCCAGTTAGTATTTGGCCATGGCTCTCTACACCTGCTCCTAACAATTAGTGGATGACACCTCTCTGATAATGACTTGGGCTAGACAATAATGAGTATAGAAGAATATCAGTGGAAATTATTTATTTATTTATTTATTTATTTATTTACTTTTTATCAGTCTGGTTTGGTTTTATCCTGAGTCTCTGTGGAATCCAACTTCTGGTTTCTGCTTATCCAGGCAGTGTTTATATCAGCAGAGCTGGGAGTTGGATCCTGTGAGCAAAAGCACATTTCACAGAGGAGAATCAGGAAGGGAAAATTGTTTGCTTGTTTTTGAGAAAGAACCAAGTCCTCCTTTACTCAGTGCGTCAGTTCAAAGTCAGTCATAATTTCTGATCAGAGAAGAATAAAAGAGCTGCTCTCATGTTTTTCCAGGAAATACTATGTGAAAATTTCCAGGTAAGAGATGGGGCATTGAGAGGTAATCAAACAGTTCTAAATCATTGTAGAGCAGTGACATTAAGACAGAAATACCAGATTATTACATGTGGCACATAATGTATGGAAGGAGAAGAAACGTCTTGGCTTCACTAAAAGATTCTCTTTCAATGTGTTGGAAGAAAAAATGAACCAATGGACATAGTACATTCATTTAACAACAGTGTGGGAGAAAAGAACATTCTGACTCCTGCAAATAGCCAAATGAATTTCCACAGAGCATAATGACCAATGTGAAAAAACTGCATCGGAATTTCATATTTGTACTTAAATAAGAGGGTGGGAATGCACAGAGATGGCTGAAGTGTTTCAGTTAATAGCTACATATTTCAAGGCAGTTGAGATGGTAGAATGTCATAATGCAGAGGAAACAATAAATGGAAATTTCTTTGTATTTTTGTTGGAACACTTTAGCTTAACGAAGAGATCTGGTGAGAATTTCCAAGAATAATATTAAAGTGAGACAAAAGTAAAAGTACATTTTATTGTCTCCCTTGCTATCAGATTATTTTGCCTCCTTACTTTTCTTGTATTCTGGTACTATAAATTGTGGGTAAATTACCTGTCCCTCTGAAGGCAAATTGCTCCAATGGCAATGATTGTACATTTTCATACGTGACTTCCATAAGGTAATTATCAACATAGTGACCAGACTCTGGAAGTAAATACTAAACAATACAATATACAGTCTAGTGTCTATGTTTAAACATTGAAACATAGAGTTCCATTCATATACATAGATTTCATATAAAATGAAAGCATTTTCTAACTATTAAATTTTCATTCCAATTTTTTGATGCTTTGTTTTTCCTTTTAACAAGGCCTATTCTTCCAATAGATTATATAGATAAAAGTTTCAGAATGACCTGAACTTTAAGACAAGGGGGTTGTAGTAGTCAATTCTAGACAATGGCTGGCTTGGGAAGATGACACAGACAGTAAAGTTCTCAGTATCATTTTGTGCATGGTTGAAAAATGACTAAAGTGCAAATGGTACACTATTAAAGATATTT
Organism: Rattus rattus; assembly: GCF_011064425.1. Lineage (NCBI taxonomy): Eukaryota > Metazoa > Chordata > Mammalia > Rodentia > Muridae > Rattus > Rattus rattus. The sequence continues at coordinate 45,424,671 of NC_046168.1, read as the reverse complement.
CGCCCTTGTATCTCAGGCTACATTGTTTTTATATGTATTTACTTCAGCTATTTTGTGGAACTTTAAATTATTATGTGTATAAAGGTAAACCCAAGAATATTGCATTCTTTTTAAATGAAGATAGAATGTACATTTAATTTCAGGCAAGGAGACTATAAAGAAAGCACAGTAGTTGATCACATCCATCCTGCTTTGTCACTTCATGTCACAGATACTGTCTTTCACTAACTTTCATCATTGAAGGTTAACTTTTTGCTCCTCTATAAATTTGACCAAATTAATCTCCATAGAATGTCTCTGGCTCCTTTCTTTGTACTTTAGTTGGGTCCTTCCAGTTTTTCATCTAACAAAATTAATTGTCCAATGTCGAAAAACAAATTTCCCCAATCTTTATTGATTTAAGTTAGTAATAATCAAACTTGTCAGTTTTAAAATAGCCTTAGTAGTGCATACTTATAATGCAAAATTTGGAGGACTGTTGTGCTACTTTTATGAATACCTAATGTGCTAGAGTGATTGTAGTCCCCATTATCCTGTTTTTCATTAGCCCCTACTGACAGTTCCTCTATTTGTTCTAAAGAGTGTAACCTGTATCTGAATTTCTAGTTTGTTTTATCTAGATTCTACCTGCAAAAGAGAATATTATGCCATTTTTGAGTCAATGCCTTTCACTTAACATGGTCATCTACAATTCTATTTTCTTATAAAAAAATGAGAAAATAAAATCTGTCTCTATCAGAGAAATGCAAATCAAACTAAAATTTTTGTCCTCCCAACCAATTAGTCATTAATGGTGATCCAAAGGACAAATATTGCTTGCCTGTTGTTAGAAATTGTATGACTTACTGTATGTAAGACAGTATGGAGATTCCTCATAATACAACAAAACCTAGATCTATTATATGTCCCTAAATATATTCCCAAAGGAACCTAAGCCAGCATAAAACACAGGGTTTTGCCTGCCTATTTTATCTCCACAGTTCACAACAAGGTAATTGAGAAATCAAACTTGGTGAAGATGTGTACACACACCACGTTTCCTTGCAGTGTCTCAGAAGCTTGAATGTGTTTAGAGTCCAAAAATCAAAATATTTAACCCATCACATCATTCCATGCATGTTCTTATATAAAAATAACTTTGTCTTCTATAATAAATTATTACTTTTGAAAGATAGGAATGGATATGCTTCATTAACTTAAGCAGAATTTGAAAGTTAAATCATCCAGTTTAGAATATGCCATGCCAGAGACACCGCAGATACAAATTCAAGAATCAGTTAATGGAATTTTCAGGCTATTTCTGTCTCATGTGTCATTTTACATTATACTCACTGAAAACTTGCCAAAAAATTATGCAGACAGCAAAACATGATGCATGCAGGTGTCTGTCTCAGTGAATACTCACAGTTGCTTTAAGCCCCTATGGGAAGTCTGGATGACAGAAACATCATTATTTAGTAGAAGACTCCAGTCACGGGACTTTTTGATAATGTAGCTAGATTCCCACATGCTGGATGGGGACATGTGTTCTTTGTTACCTGACTCAAAATATTTTAAAATAAGGAACGAGAATAAATTTGTCCTATTCTATCTTTTAGAGAAAATGTCTGTAATTATTACTGGTGGACTAGTTTTATTGTGTCAAATCCACAGCCCAAGGTACCATCAGAGACTGTTTCCAAATCGTATGACAAACATTGTATGCAGTTTCAGATGCTGTCAACTCTGGAGGGACACAAAACCCAAAGGAGGATGTCTAGAATAGGCAAAGGAAGACTTAGATCAAGAGGTGCAACTCACACACTTCTGCAGTTCTGCCGCTGGAACAACACAGTTCACACTTATTTATATTTCTATTTCCTCACAGCTGAAACGGTTTTACATTCGTTTTCTCAAATTTTCACATACAGTATCTTTCATGAACATCCTATACTTAAAATAATTTACACACTGTACTCCTTCCTCTCCTTCCTCGTCCTCAATCCCCGTGGTTTGCTGCTAACTCATAAACTACATCAAGAAAGAGGAAATAGCTTCAAAATACAGCTGATATCTAACCCAGCACATTGGTACAAAAACAAGTGACCAGTTGGTAGCAATTGTGGTTCCAGTATGGAGGGGAGATATACTACATACCCAGGAAATTTTAATTTAATTATTGACACCTAGTGTCTCCTCCCCATGCTAATTAGAAAATCTAATTCTAATGCCCAGGGCTCTGGCAAATCAGTAACCTGAGTCAATTCCTCACTCTTGCTTGGCTCACCTCTGAATGTTCCTATTATATTTTGGACCCAACAATCCAGCAAGATTCTTCTAACCTTTTCAACACTATCTGGCTATTATTTGGAACAGGTTGGTGGGCAAATTTTTGTCAGGATAAAGTTTCCAACGAAAGAGAACATCGAGGTATTAGCTGATGTACCCAGGCCAGGGTCTTGGGTTGATTCATCCTCATCATCATATTAAAAAAACAGAGGAGTGGTGATCTATTCTACTCCTACAATCCTCAGAGATAAGAAGAATATATCATAGACCGATCTTCCAATATTTCTTTTTCTGATTCTGGGGAGACATTTGTCACAATGTGAAGGTGATGTCTTTCAATTACAAAGCCAAAAATGTAAATGCAAGGCAAACGTCAACCAAGCATTCCCATTGGAAATTTCAGGAGATTCTTCACAAATAGCTCCATAGGTTCTTGCCATGTAGCTACCCAGATCCTCAGGTCTCATTAGGAGAGACATCTGCATTACACTCATGCATTATTCCCAGACAAGGCTTGCCCAACACTTCACTGTCAATGAGGATGATGAAAGGAATTACAAATGTCCTGAAAGGAAAACATTACTTTCAGTATGAGATCCTACATACATTAAATTACCAGCAAGCCAATCTCTTATTTTTCTTGTGCTCCTGTGTCCGAGGATGTTCTGCCAACTTTTAAGTAGAATTCTAGTCAGTAATAATATCTCAACTCTAGACTAGACCCTTGAAAGTCACAGAGCACCTTTGCATCTACCCTGTTAGGTTTTAAACCACAATTACTATCTTCTACAAAAACAAAAAAAAGGAGTTCAAGTTAATATTAAACTTACTTTGATATCCACATAAATTCCTTTAAATACACCACCTGCTTCTAATCGGATTTGTGCAAGTTACAAGTCTGTGAATAAAGATGTTTCTGATTATGTTTCTTAATAACACTACTGAACAAAGTTGCAGAAAGCACACTTTGACTGGTTCTTTCATAGTACATACCTAAGCCTGTTGATTTTGCTTCTTGCAGATTAATCTCTTTCTCTGCTGAAAGTCTGTAGTATTTATGTGAGGTGTATGAGTCATAATACTTAATAGGAATTGTTAAAATGGGTTTCAATGACATTTCTCTGAAGGATGGCCAGTGACCACACAGCCGTGCACACACACACACAAGCTCACAAACACACAAATATACAGACACACACACACATATATACACACACAGAAAGGTACATACATACATATATACACAGGCACACATACACATGCACGTATGTATGTATGTATGTGTGTGTATGTGTATATGCACACATGTACACACATACAGGTATATGCACATTCTTGTCTGCAGAAAATATCCTACAAGAACATATTTGATATACTATTTGTATTAAAACACTACTGTGGATTTTTAACATCAAATGGAAGCAAAAGATTGTGAACCCTTGATCCTTATCAAAATAAGTAGTCAGGAAATAGAATGCTGTACTTATTCTTAAAATAATTTAAATGTTGATTAATTCTCTCATGATTATTCATCCTCTCAGTCATTCGCTGAGCTAACAATGCCCAGAACATCATTTTATACATGGCTGATACTATGGGAAATAGAAGAGGACACTGCAGAAATTCTGGAACCTACAATACAAAAATATGAAATAAAAATCAATTTAAATGTCTTTATGAAGAGGCAGAGACAAAGTGAAGAGTGAAATTGATAGCAGTATAAAACCTTATACAGTTAGCAGTAAAGAGTAGACTTTTTTCTCCCTGCTTAAAGTAGGAGACTTTGATTTCAGACTACAGTGAGGTGATTCAATGCACACTGGTGTTGGAGACAAGGTCTCAGGAGTTGGAGGCAAAAAGGAAGCATTGTGCAATCAATCAGAAAGCAGAAACATAACAAGTAGATCCAGCTGTAGAATGTCAGGCTCTCTGTCTCCATCCCCTGACCTGCTTCTCCTGTTAGACTCGACTTCCTGAAGATTTTACAAACTTGATAAATAGCTGGCAACCAAATGTCCAAATGAGGAATTTCACATTCAACCCTCATACCGAAGGCCGGCAAAAAATAAAGTCAAATTTCAAGCACTGAATTGTTACAAAACAACTAGTTATAATCTTTATTATCCTATAAAATATTTGTAACTATTTTTTTACATTAGGAAAAGTAGGAAATGTGTGGCAAACTTCACAAATAACTCTCGTCTTTAATAATTGTCAATTTATGATCAAATCCAATATAAACACACTCTGAAATTTTCACCTTCATCACACTTATTTAAAGTAAATCCTAGACATGATACTCATGTATGAGATATTCACTGAATTAATAACTCTCCTTTATTTTGGAAAGAAGTTTTAATTTTAGGACTTTATTCTTAACATGCTCAGTGCATAGTGTATTGTGATTAACTATCAATATTCTAGTGTGCTTTGGATCTCCATGAAATTCATATACATTGATGACCTCATACAAGACCCTTCTACTAGCATGCCCCTCAGATCAATGTGCTAGTTTAATGCATCAAAGAAGAGGAATTAAAGAGTACTTTCTGCCTCTGTCTAGTTTGTTCACTGAAGAAAATATTCTCTTGTATATTTCAGGATAGCCTTCTTTGTGTAAAGATGAACAAGATTCTACTACACACACACACACACACACACACACACACAAACACAAACATACACACTCATTATACTTATAGTATAAATGATATACACATGCTGTTACATTTTTATACACTCATCCAACAAAGGACTATTACTGTACAACCTCTGACTGAAGACTCATTCTCCATGATGCTTGTAGAGAGATCTCTGCAATGTGTGTGCAAGACTTACATCTCCAACACTGCTGCTGTGAATGTTAATTTTGTCAAGAACATAAGGTAACAGAGAGTTTTAATTTCTAGTGCATGGATATTGAAGACATAGTATAGAGGGTATTGCAAACAGATAAGTTCATGTCTATCACCTTGACATCTTTCAAGCATTAGACATTTACTCAAATACTTCTGGAGCACTCATGTCCATAGATCCTTAACAGAATCTTTGAGTACTTTCCACTTTGGACGATGAAAACTCAGGAGTTTTCAATGAATTCATTGTTGTTTTTAGAAACAAGAAAATTGTAACCTGAGAGGTTGTTATCAGATTAAATAATACAAAAAAATCTCTTTAGTGAAAATAAAAAGTAAAATTTCAATAGGCAGATCTTGGTATTTCTGATCTTAATGATTTGAATTATGAAAAAATTAAGAGAATTTGACTTTCTTAAAAATGACTTGGATTCTATAATCATAAGTTTTGTTTTGTTTTGTTTTGTTTTTCCCGAGCTGAGAACTGAAACCAGGGCCTTGAGCTTGCTAGAGAAGTGCTCTAACACTGAGCTAAATCCCCAACCCCTTATTATTTTTGTCTATCATATTTTTTAATTTTTTATTTTTATTGGTTATTTTATTTATTTACATTCCAAATTTTATCCCCCTTCCCAATTTCCCCGCCACAAGCTCTCTCCCTCCCCCTCCTCCTGCCTCTATGAGGGTGCTCCCGAACCTGCCCACCTATTCCTGCCTCAGTGCCCTAGTATTTATTCCCAGCCCTGGGTCATCAAGCGCTATAGGATCAGGGGGCTCCCCCTCCCATTGACTGCAGATAAGGCAATCCTCTGCTACATATTCAGCTGGAGCCATGAGCTTCCCACCCCGCCCCCATGTACTCTTTGGTTGGTGGTTTAGTCCCTAGGAGCACTGGGGGTTCTGGTTGGTTGATATTGTTGTTCTTCCTATGGGGTTGCAAACTCCTATGGTCCTTGCTCTACCTTCCGCTTTGGGATCCCTGCACTCAGTCCAATGGTTGGCTGTGTACATCCACATCTGTACTGGTCAGTCTGTTGCAGAGTCTCTCAGTGGACAGCTATACCAGGCTCCTATCAGCAAGCGCTTCTTGCCATCAGCAATAATGTCTGGGTTTGGTGTCTGCAAATGGGATGGATCCCTAGGTGGGGCAGTCTCTGGATGGCCTTTACATCAGTTTCTGCTCCACTCTTTATCCCTGTATTTCCTTTAGACAGGAGGAATTCTGGATTAATATTTTTGAGGTGGGTGGGTGGCCCCATCCCTCATCTCAGGTCGTGCTGATCCACTGGATATGTTCTCTACAGGTTCTATCTTCCCTTCGTTGGGTATTTTGGCGAATGTCCTCCTTGTTTGGTCCTGGGAACCTCTTGGGTCCCTGGCATCTAGTGGCTACCTCCAGTTCCCCCTCCCCCACTGCTACACACTTACTTTCAAATTCCTGACCGCTGTACTTCTTCCCTATCTCCACCCATATATGGAATGCTCCCCTTTCCCTCCCTCTCCCCTCTCCCTCTCAGATCCCTCTCCCCCTCTACTTCCTGGAGATTATTTTCTTCTCCCTTCTGAGTAGAACTGTAGCATCTATACTTTGGTGTGATATTCTTTGTTCTTGGGTTTCATGTGGTCTGTCAGTTGTATAGTGGTTACTCTGAGAATTTTTTTTTTTGGCTCATATCCATTTATCAGTGAGTACATACCATGAGTTCTCTTATATGACTAGGCTACCTCACTCAAGATGGTATTTTCAAGTTCTATCGATTTGTTTGCAAATGTCATGAAGTCTTTATTTTGAATAGCTGACTAGTACTCCATAGTGTAATTGTACCACATTTTCTATATCCATTCCTTTGTTGAGGGGCATCTGGGTGGTTTCAAGCCTTCGACTATTATAAATAAAGCTGCTATGAAAATAGTGGAGCATGTGTCCTTGTTATATGTTGGAGCATCTTATGGGTATATGCTCAGGGGTGGTATAGCTGGGTCCTCAGGTAGAACTATTTACTATTTTCTGAGGAACCAACAGACTGATGTCCAGTTTTTGATTGTAGCCATTCTGACTGGTATGAGGTGGAATCTCAGAGTTGTTTTGATTTGCATTTCCCTGATGAATAAGGATGTCGAACATTTCTTTAAGTGTTCCTCAGCCATTTGAGATTCCTCAGTTGAGAATTCTTTGTTTAGCTCTGTAACCCATTTTTTTTTTAATTTCCCTGTGTCTCAGTTTAGTTTCTGTTTCCATGATCTGTCCATTGATTAGGGCAGGGTGTTAAAGTCTTCTACTATTACTGTGTGAGGTTCAATGTGTGCTTTGAGTTTCAGTAATGTTTCTTTTACAAATGTGGGTGCCCTTGTATTTGGGACATAGATGTTCAGAATTGAGAGTTCCTCTTGGTGGATTTTTCCTTTGATGATGTAGTATCCTTCCCCATTTTTCTGATAACTTCTGTTTGAAAGTCCATTTTATTGGATACTAGAATTGATACTGTAGCTTGTTTCTTGGGACAATTTGCCTGGAAAAAATTTTTCCAGCCTTTTACTTTGAAGTAGTGTCTGTCTTTGTCACTGTGGCATGTTTCCAGTATACTACAAAGTGCTGAGTCCTATGTATATATCCAGCCTGTTAGTCTATGTCTTTTTATTAGGGAATTGAGTCTATTAATGTTCAGATATATTAAGGACCAATGACTGTTGCTTCCTATCATTTTTGTTGCTAGAGGTGGAATTATGCTTGTGAGTTCCCTTCTTTTGGGTTTGATGTGAAAAGTTTAGTTTCTTGCTTTTTTATGGATGGAATTTGTCTCCTGGTGTTGGAGTTTTCCTTCTATTATCATCTGTAGGGCTGGATTGGTTTTGTCATGAAATATCTTGGTTTCTCCCTCTAAAGTAATTGAGAATTTTGCTGGATGTAGTAGCCTGAGGTGGCATATTCATTCTCCTAGGGTCTGTATGACATCTGCCCAGGTTCTGCTGGCTTTTAGAGTCTCTGTTGAGAAGTCTGGTATAATTCTAATGGGTCTCCATTTATATGTTACTTGACTTTTTCCCTTACTGATTTCAATATTCTTTGTTCTGTGCATTTGGTGTTTTAATTATTATGTGACATTTGTAATCCCATTTGTTTGGTGTTCTGGAGACTTCTTGTAAGTTTATGAACATCTCTTTCTTTAGGTTAAGAAAGTTTTCTTCTATAATTTTGTTGAAGATATCAACTGGCCCTTTAAGTTGGGAATCTTCATTCTCTTCTTTACCTATTATTCTTAGATACAGTCTTTTCATTGTGTCCTGGATTTCTTGGATGTTTTGAGTTACGCGCTTTTTGCTTTTTGTATTTTCTTTGTTGTGTCACTCTCTTCTAGGGTATCTTCTACACCTGAGATTTTCTCTTCTATATCTTCTATTCTTTTAGTAATGCTTGCATTTTGTCTCATGATCTCTTTCCTAGGTTTTCTATCTCTGGTGTTGTCTACCTTTGTGTTTTCTTTAATGCTTCCATTTTTATTTTAAATCCTTACCATTTTGTTCAATTCCTTCACCTATTTGTGCGTTCTTGCATTTCTTTAAGAGATTTGTTTCCTCTTTAAGAGTTTATACTTGCTTACCTGTGTTCTATATTTCTTTAACTGAGTTATTTATGTCCTTCTAAAATTCCTCTATTATACTCATGAGGTGGGATTTATACCTGAATCTTGCTTTTCAGGTGTATTAGGGCATCCAGGGCTTGATGTGGTGGGAGAACTGGGTTCTGATATTGTCAGGAAGCATTGGTTTCTGCCGCTTATGTTCTCACGGTTGACTCTCGCCATCTGGTTATCTCTAGTGCTAACTGCCCTTGTTACTTCTGACTGGAGCCTGTCCCTCCTACGATCCTCATTGTGTCAGAACTCCTCAGAATTTAGCAATCTCTGTGATCTTGTGATTCTGTGATCCTGTGATTCTGAGATCCTGTGATTCTGAGATCCTGGGAGTCAAGTTGCCTCTGGGATCCTGAAACCCTGGTGTGACTGAGCTCCTGAGATCCTGTTGTGTCAGAGCTCCTTGGAGTCAAGCTTTCTCTGGGTGTGCAGGAATGGGTATGGAGCTTCGAGCACAAGTGAAAACAGGACGGAACCCATGCCTCTGGCTGGGCAGTGTTTCCTGTGTCCCTGGGTCCCAGGGGTCCCAGTTACTCCTGGTGTTGGGGCAAATGTTGTGGCTCACCTGTGATCTTGGGCAAACCAGAACACCTGGGAGTCAAGCTTCCTCTGTCTGTTGTAGGAGTGGATTCAGAGACAGCACCCCAGGTCTGCTCCAGGTTCAGGTTCAAACCAGAAGGGATTTTTTTAAAATCTTTTAAAATCCCATGAGTTGTAGGAATGGAATGATTTTAATCAAATGTACTTTTCATTTTGTTTTTGTTTTTCTTTTCTAATTTTATTGAAAATAAAATCAGAGGGGATGAAGGACAGACACCAGGAGAACAAGGCCCTTGCATCAACTAAGCAAGGCACAGATGAGCTCACAAGCACAGAGCCTACATGGGTCTGTATCAGTTATTTGCATATATATTATAGCTATTAATTTAGTATTTTTATGGGATTCCTGATTGTAATAACAAGCATATCTCTGACTCTGTGGCTACTATTGGGATTCTTTGTTCTGTTGGGGTGCCATATTTGTCTTCAATACAATAGTTTTTTCTTCATCTTTTATTTTATTTTATCACGATTGGATGTTATATGTTAGAAGCCTATTCTTTTCTAATGAGATATAGAAAGGTAGTGGTTCCAAATGGAAGGGGATAAGAAAGGAAGGGAGCTTGGGAGGAACTGGGAAGATTGGAGGGAGGGGTAAACTATAATCAAGATATATTGTATGTAATTTTAATTTCTAAGTAAAATAAACTGACAGAAACAGCTGGATTTCTGAGTGTCAGTTTCTCTGTCAAGTATTATTAGTTTTATAGCTACACATGTTTTCTTAAGCAAGTACCTTTCTAAATTACAATTGGAATAACTTTTCTATTTTTTGTCAATCTCCCAATGATCTACCCATATTAAAAGAAGAGTATTAAGAGATTTTACAATATTTTAGAACTGCAGCAATTGAAAACCATTTTCTATGTAGATTCTAGGTTCTGCATGTGTGTAGACAGTACTCTAAGGTGAGGTTTCATTCTTTATTTCTTGAATCATTTTCAGTGATTCTTGATTTTCAGAATTATTCCCCATTTATGCCGTACTGGGATGTGAGGTGTCGTAAGGATCTATACAATTTCACTAACATGCCATTCAGTGGGTTGGAAATGAGCCTGGGGCCATCAATAAATTTTAATCATTCCCTATTTTTATTGCCTAATAGGAGGTACATTGCAGCTGTTGTTCCTACTTGTTATTTTACACAACAGTTAATTATAAATGTCATTGAAGCATTCAGGCATTCTGATTACTAATTCAGCTAAATATTACCTGTCTCATAATTCTAACTAATAGGTGTCATGTGGACACAAATGGGTTCTAAAACAGATGGTTATCTAGAAACTCATGTAGGTATGCTATAGAAGAATTATGGGAGGAAAATGAGCATTGTATTAAAATGCTTTCCTTTCTCATTAACAGTGGCAAGGGAATTTCAACCAGTTTTGTAGACATTCTTAACTAGACAACCAGTGTTGCTGACCTAAATTAGTGCCAATTACTTCCTGTAAAATCTATACGATTTACAAAGGAAACCACATGCTATAAGAAGACAGCAATTAAACCCTACAAATGTTCACATTTGTCGAACTGTCCAAGTCACATTAGAATAAGATGGCTTGCCTTTTATATTTTAGTGAAAGTTAAGATCAGTTTCTGAATAGTGATAGATATTTTTTCATGGATCCCATACATTGTCCAAAGCGGATTTCTGACAGCCTAAGAAGAATGCAGCAGGTTCTGGTCATGGAAAATAGTCTTTTGGCATCAATTCTGCATGAGAAGATGAATGGACATCATTTTGGAAAGCAAATTGATTGATTTGTCTTGATATTTTTCCTTCTTTGCTTGTAGAAGGAACATTTTTTTTTCTTCAAAAATTATCAAGGACACAATGTGCAATAAATTGTTTATGGAATTTATTGCTGAAATTGATACCAATAGGCAAGTGGATACCATTGATGAGATTGCTGATCAACTTGTATTATATGCAACATAGAAATAGGGAAAGAAGAAAGGGACGATAACATAGAAAGGACACTTTGTGAAGTCATACACTAAGAAGACCCTTATCATTTTTATAAAATGGAGGATCCATTTTCTTTTGTATTTGTTCACTTGTAGAATGACATTCAGTCAATTAATCAGGGGTTCTAATACAATTAAATTATATTTGTCACCAAGTAAATATGCATTCCTTCTCTGTGCCTTTGCTGTTATGGGAAAATGTAATAGAGTAGCATTTCAACTTTTTTATTCCTAGCAATCTAATTTAAGGGGCTGGAGCTATGGCTCAGTGGTTAAGAGCACTGACTGATCTTCCAGAGGACCTGAGTTAAATTCCCAGCAACCACATGGTGGCTCACAACCTTCTTTAATATGATCTGTCACTGTGTTCTGGTCTGTCCAAAGATAGCTACAGTGTAGTCAAATACATAAAATATATACACTCATTAACAACAGCAACAAAATCTAATTTAATATTTCATATCACAAAACGTATTTGACACAGTACAATGCTAATTAATCTGAGACATAATCCCTGTGATATAACTATATAGTAGCATTACTCTATAATCAAATGAAGATACATGTTTGTAATTTATCAGTCAAAAATGAAAAATTACTAAAATCATTCTTGATTTTTTTTTCAGAAATATATCCATCTTTGTATCAAGTTAAGCTTACAGCTACCAGGAAGAAAATTTTTTAAAATGTAAGATATATTCCTTTTCTTGCCAAAGCTTACTTGGAAAATTTCTGTTCAGTGTCAAAGTATTTCAGAATGTTTTCTTTCATTGTTGTTGTTTTCTTTCACTTATAATATGGTCTACTGAACCACAATCAAAAGAATTTTCTTGTTTTATCTCATCTTTGAAACAGTGTTTAGGTGTTGAGGGTCATTTGCTGGTCAAAGGAAACGTTCCTTTAGTTACAGTGTTCAAAAGCTGCTTGCTGTCATTGAAAGCTTTTCTGGTAGAGTGCAAATGGCCCTGGAGTCGGCAATTTGCTGGCGATTCCTCTGTACAAAAGAGGAAAAGGCACTTCAAATAGGATGTGTGCAGAGCTACATTTGATAGAAAATACGTCAGGCACCAGACTCCTCTCGCTTTTGTTATTATGTAAGGTCCCACTTTTAAGGCAATAGGTTTTTTGAGGCTTTCAACAAGCATTCCATTTCTCCTATTCAATGAGTCACTAATTCTTTTTCTAAAAAACTATAATTATCATTTAGGAATTCAACGCTTCAAGTGTCTTATTGTTAGATAAAAACAAAACATATAGGAGCTCGAAGCATAGCAAGAAGAAACTTTTACACTCCATTTTCTCTATCAAGGAATCAAATGTGCCTTGATCCAGAACTTTGAATCTGACTAATATGCTGAATTGAGAAAAAATGTAATTTTCTCATATTCTTGAACACATTTTTAATTATTGAATATATTTTTGTTATTATGGTATGTGTGTGTGTGTGTGTGTGTGTGTGTGTATGTGTATGTGTGTGTATTGCCAATAGTAGCAAAACTTGAATAGTTTTAGTTGTCTGACATGGTGCCATGGTGCTGCAAAAAAAGACTGAGTTCTCTGCAAGAGCAGCCAACATCTTTACTCTCATTTCTGAGTGTCTTTAAATCAACTAACAACGCTTTCAAAAGTTTATCCTGTTCGCAGTTAGTAAACCGTTCTGGGATTTTTCCTCAACGTTTTCCTTGTGAAAGTCATTGTTTTCCTTAATAACTAAGGGTATAAAGTCTTACCTGGGAATCCAGACACTTTATTAAGAAAGGGATGAAGAGCATACTCCTGAGGACTGTGAAAGCTTTGTATGGAAGAGGGTCAGTAGACACCTCACAGCACTGCAGTTTCGCTAACAGGCCTGAAGTGCCCAAGGAACCAGGATAGGTAGGGCTGTTCATGTGAAGAAACAGATTTACATCTGCCAATTACATTACTGACTTTTAAGCAAAACTCTCTAATCTCTCCTTTGGTAAAAAGGAGAACTCTTCACGTACAATATTAGGAAACGTATTAATTCACACTGACAGAATTAATTTTGTAGGCTGCCCGTCAGTATCACTGACATACTCATTGCAAAGTTGGGTTTATCCACCTAAAATTAATTAAATTTTGGTTAGTATCTACATGACATTTGTTTTGGTATATTTTAAGCATATTCTCTTCTTTGAAATTATTTGACTTATGTAGCTAAAGATGTATCTCAGTGGTTAAAAGCCCATTCTGTTTTTTCTGAGGAGCTAGGTTCAATTTCCAGCGCTCATATGTTGACTCACAACCACTTATAACTACAGCCAATTTCAGGAGATTGTGTGCCCTCTTCTGAATTTTGTAAACACTGGACACACATATGATGCACATACGGGCATGTCAATAAAAAAATCATATACACAAAATAAAGTAAATAAATCTTTAAAAGTTAAGGGTATTTCATATTTAGTTGCAGGTTTAGAGTTCTTTTTACTTTAAATGCTTCATTAATAAGGACCAAGAAGTTGCTGAATGGTAAAGCGGTTAAATTAGAATCACAATATCATGATATTGCAACATAAACATCTCTAGCACCATAAACACCGAAGAAATGAAAGTGCCAATCATTCTATTTTGTTTCAGATAATTTAATATATGATTTATTTATTTTAACCTATTTGTTTTTTAGGTATTTATGATTTCATACATGAATATTGTATTTACATCATTACCCTCCTACACTCTCATTCAAATCCTGTCATTCCTTCATGCCCTCTTCTTAATTATTATTGTTGCACCCATACATGCAAACACATACACACACACAGACACACAGACACACACACACAGACACACACACACACACACACACACACACACACACACACACACGCCCTGTCAAGTCCATTTAGTATTTTGCATATCTGTGTATAGTTAACCACTTAGAATCACATAAATCATCAAGAAATGTCCCTGGAGAACATCGACTCCCTCTCTTAAAGGGCATTAATTAACTAATGATTTTCATCTTTGGGTGGGGTCTTTTAAGATGTCTTGCATACACTTTCAGATGCCAACCTATGTTGTCATTCCCCAGGTCTTGTTTCAGAAACCATAGTGTTATTTCATAGATTCAACTTCTTGCCATTTATAAAAGACATGATTCCTTTGTAGATTTGGTTATCCTCTGGCTTTCAAAGTCACTTTCTGTGACCTCAGATGTTCCTTGAGCCCTATATATAGAAGTCGTGTTGCAGATATATCAGCTAGGTTTGGGCAACTCCACTGTCGACTCTCTACATTTAGACCAGTTGTAGATTTCTACAATTATCTCCGGGGGCTGTCCAAAGAAGCTTTTTTTTTGATGAGGGGTGAGAACTACATTTTTTGTGGGTGTAAGGATAAGTTTTTAGAATGCAGCTGAGAGTTATATTAACTTCAGAAAGTGGCAATAGTAGCTTCTCCTCTGGGGTTCATGACCTCACCAGTTACAAATAATTATGTAGGTTTACAGTAGAAGGCTTGACTTACCTTTCACTGAATGAGCCTTAAATCAAAATAGACAGCTTATTGTCCTCCCTAAGATAGAAGTGTCACTACTGAACCCTTTTGACATACCAATCTTTGTTGTGCTTCCTACAGATTAAGGCTTGTCATTGTTTTTCCTCTGTGACACCTTGCATATCACTTTCAGAAACTATATCCTTAAGGAGGAACCTTGCAAGTCACTTCCAGCCCGATTCCTCTATGTCCTGTGTCTGAAGTGTAGTGTTTTCAGCAAATACTCTTACTCCTGGTTATTCCTAGAAGACCATATTTAATGTGAAACATATTTAATAAGAAATATAATATGTATCTAATGCCATTTATTAAATTATTATTCTATTGATCTTTTTCTATGAGCCAGAAAGAGTTTTCTATTGTTGAGAATAGTTTTAACTATCCTGGGTTTTTTTGTTATTGATCAACAATATAGTAACACTTGAGACTTATATGATGGAGGAATTCTCAGGCAGTCAAACAAACAGCTAAACAAATGAAGGAACAAAACTCAATCATACTCTCTTTCTGTTCTTTTCATGTCCTGCTTTTACTTAGTGTTGGGTCTATGGGTTAGAAGACTTGGAGGTGGGAACTTGTGAAGCAATGTTCCTTCATATAAGGCCTTGCCATCCTGCCTTGTTGCAGAATGTTAAATATATATAAAGGTTATTTCCCTTCATGAGTTCTGGATTCAAATTTATTAAATGAACCTGCTCTTTTTTCCCATGTGGAAAAGTTTAATGAAAGGCAGAGGGACAAGAGAGAGAAGAGGAGTAGAAGAGGAGTAGAAGGAGAGGAGTAGAGGCCGGCCATGAGCACGTGAAGGGAAGTGGGGAGGAGAATGGGGAGACAAGGGACAAAGGGGAAGAGGGGAAGAGCAAGAGAGAACGAACAAGAGATGAACCTGCTTCATTACTGGGATGTTACTAAGCCTTTGTAATATCTACTGAAACACCCATTTCTCTTGGCTCCCACATGCCCCTACATTAAATTAGGAGTCAACATTAGTTCCTAAGCAGGTGTATTTGTTATAAATATTTCATAGTATAAAGCATATGTTGTCATTAGTACTTCTAGACTGTGTTCATAGCTTTAACCACCAATTTAACACCATGTGTTTATGTTATGTGTCTAAAAATATCATGGGAAAATCATAGAGAGACTGAATGCAGGATGTCTCAATGACTCTGCTCATTACGCTCATTCACAATGATGCTTTGGAATTAATGAGTTTCTGTGACATTTTCCACTATATTCTTTCGCAAATGTAGATTAAAGTTTAGCTCTGTATTGGGAATTCTTTTTTCATTTGTTTGACTTCCAGACTCCTTTATCTGTAGCTTTGCTATATTTATTTATTTATATTTATTTATTTATTTATTTATTTATTTATTTATTTATCTATCATCTATCTATTATTATCTATTTATTTGTTTGTTTGTTAGTTTAGTTCAGGAGTGTGGAGAGGTGGTTAGAGGACAGCTTTCAGAAGTAGTAGGTTCCTTTTACCAGACACTGTACTCAGGCGTTTGGGTTTATAATTATACTTACCCTCTGAGTCATCTTATAGCCCAGTTATCTGTATTGTGAAAATCCTGCATATTCATATGTTCATGGGGTATTCTATTTCTAATTAATTACTGGACGTCTCTAGACATATATAATTCAGAACACTCCAATTTAGAGTACTTAAAAATGATTTTTCATATGTCCTCCCATCAAGCCTTCTCTAATTCCTAGACTGCTGATATCCAGTGTAAGATTAGAGAACATGAGACAACATAGTACACTTTAATTATTTCACTTAATTTTTTCTATTATTTCATTGAACCTGTATCCTTCTAACTTACATATAACATTAGGTTACATATCATGGTGGCCCTCTCTAATCTTCTCCTAATATTGAATATGATCATGGTTTGCTGAATTTTAGTATTTTCATAATATGTACTGTATGGCTATCAAATGGATTATAATAATGACTTGGCCATACATTTGGCTGTATGCTACTATTACAGTTAATTTTAGTACTCTATGCATTTACTTTTATGTCAGAAAGAATTCTGACTGCGAGTCTGCTTTCAAGTTATTAAAATGACTAAATGAAAAGTAAATGTAAATTATTCTTAAGCTATATTTGCATATATAGTATTCTCTTTTTGAATAACTAGAATACACACACACACACACACACACATATATATATAACATTATGCATCATTATTTATGTATTCACTTCAAATGTTTTATTCATTCTTGGTTATTACTGTTTCATGACTTTCTGTTACTAATTAAAATTTTGAATTTTGTTTGGGTAATTTTTTATGTTTCATCTATATTTGCTCTTTCTTTGTTGAGACATACCTCCAGATCAATCCTGTTCTACTGTCTCATTCTTACAACTTTGTTATTAGTAATGGCTATGACTGGAATCCTTAGGTATGAAACATATTTAAATAACGTATCATGATTTTAATGATGCAAAATTTAAGTTACATTTACATTTCTTAACATTAAGAGAATATATTTAAATTATAATAAAAACACTGATAGAGATTATATATCCTGAGGCCAAAATACTTTTCAATTTTGCCTTTTTGAGTATTTGGAAAGAAAATATGGAGATAACTCAATAACGAAGTTCCTTTTTGTTACTTTTGTGGTTTTGAGGTTATAATATAATTACAACATTTTTGCCTTTTATTTCCTCAAATACTCCCATGTAGCATTTCTCATTCTCCTTCAAATTCACCCACCCTTTTTCAATAATTGTTATTGCATGAATGAATATACATCTCCACACATATTTGGTTTGATCTATATAATGTTACTTGTATGTATACTTTCAGAGATAACTATTTGGCACTGAAAATACTGGTATGCTCTGCTCTTTGGTAGACTATTTATCAGACTCCCAGCATTTCTCTTTTCTGGGTATTTCTTTGTATAGGTTTGAGGTCTCTTGGACTTTACTCTGTCATATTGACATGTTCAATGATCTTGTCATTGTTCAGTTCAGGTTTAGACAGACATGTTGGTGAGATTTTTGGGTATAGTTTCTGATATTACAAAGACACATAATCTCAGAGCAAACTTCATAGTCCTGTCTTTTATAATCTTTCTGCCCACCTGTCTTAATGGTTTCCTGAACTTTCAGTGTGGGAATGTTTTGTAGAAACCATTGAGACTGGGATCCACAATTCTAAGTTTTTATTGGTTGTGGTTTCTGTAGTGGTTTCAGTTCATGGGAAAGTCAGTTTCCTTGATGAGAGGTGAAGACTACAATTATCTGTGGTGAAGACTACAATTATCTGTGTGTGTAAAGACAAATATTTTTAGATGGTTATTAGGGTTTATTATTATTATTTAGTAAATTATTGGTTGTAGATTCCCTCCAATAACCATATTTCCCTAGTATTGATAGATTTGCATCAGCAGACATGGTTTCCTTCTTGTCGACTAGTCTTAAATCCAAGTATAGAGTGGTTATTGTCAAGGTCTATGTGCCACTACTGTACCCTAAGAGTTACCATGCCATACAGGTCATTGATGTGGTTCACAGACTATTAGTTGCTTCCCTCTGGAAGCTTGCACAGTTCCTTCTGGAGAGACATTCAAATCAGTTCAACCTCAGAGACCTTGGGGTCTGGCATCTTCTGTCAGATTACTTGTATCCTGCTATTGCTTTTTACCTGCTTCTCAACATCTTCTGTATTTAACTTCCTCTTCCTCTTCCTCCTCCTCAAGGATCACCCTTTTCTCATTTCCTTTACTAGATTACTTGTATTCTGCTCTTTCTCTCTCTATTACTACCTAATTCCCCTATCTTGGCATTAGACCTACTTTATTTTCCTGTTTTCTATAGGCTATGTGCTGACATATGAAAATTGGGAGAAAGGAGACTCCATTAAGGCAGAAGATACGATGTTTGTCTTTCTGAGTCTCCAATACCTCACGCTATATGATTTTTTTATAGTTCTGTACATTTACCTGAAAAGTTCATGATTTCATTTTTATAGGGGAATTATTCCATAATGTACATGTAGCACATTTTCATTATGTCAGCTTAAGAATATTTAGGCTGTTGAGAATAGAATAGTAATGAACACAGTTCAGCAAGTATCTGTGGAGTAGGATGGATGTCAAGTCCTGAGGACAGCATAGCTGGGTCATATGGTAAATTTATTTTTTTAGGTTTTTGAGAGTTCTACACACTGATTTTTATAATGGACACACCAGTTTGTAATCCAACCAACAGTAAGAAGGATTTCCTTGTACCAACAATGATTCAGCATGTGTGGTGGGTTGTTAATCTGATCCTGATTGAGTTAAGCTTTTTCATACTGAATGGGATAAGATGAACCCCTGAGAGGTTTTGCCAGTACCTGACAAATATAGATGAGGATGCTCTCAGCCAACTATAGAACTGAGCTGAGCTGAGTGCAGGGACCCCAGTGGAGTCCCTGGGAGGGATTGAAGAGCTGAAGGAATTTGCAATCCCATAGGAAGAACATCAGTATCAACCAGCCAATCCCCCCAGAGTTCCCAGGGACTAAACCACCAACCAAAGAGTGACCAACAAATGGAGGGACCCATGGCTCAGCTGCATATGTAGCAAAGGATGGCCTCATTTGGCATGAATGTGACAGGAGGCCCTTGGTCCTGTCAAGGCTCAATGCCTCAGTATAGGGTAATGCTAGGGCGGTGAGGCTGGAGTGGGTTAGTGGATGATGAAGCACCCTCACAGAAGCAGGGGAGAGATGATGGGATAAAGAGTTTGTGTAAGTGAAACCTGGAAGGAGGATAGCATTTGAAATGGAAATAAATAAATAAATAAATAAATAAATAAATAAATAAATAGGAAGATCAACAGTCTCAACTAACCTGGATCCTCCGGATCTCTGAGACACTGAGCAACTAACAAGGAAGCATACACCAGCTGATATGAGGCCCCTGACACATATACAGCAGAGGACTGCCAGGTCTGGCCTCAGTGAGAGAAGATATACCTAACCTTTGAGAGACTTGAGGCCCCAGTAAGTGGGGAGGTCTGCTGGGGTGGGGTTTAGGGGTGGGAACATCCTCTTAGAGACAGGGGTGGGGGTAGGGGAGGAGGTATGGGATGAGGAATAGTCAGAGGGCAGATAGGGAGGGGGATAACGAAGTGGATGTAAAAAAGGATTAAAGAATAAAAAGTACTTTCCATTTTCTAATCTCTTTCTTTCTTTCCTTCCTTCTCCCTTCCTTCCTTTCTTCCTTCCTTCCTTCCTTCCTTCCTTCCTTCCTTCCTTTCTTTCTTTCTTTCTTTCTTTCTTTCTTTCTTTCTTTCTTTCTTCCTTGGTTAGGTTCACTCCCTCATGATTCTATTTACTTTGAGGTCACTTTAAATAAGAGTTTTTCCATGATCTCTTTCTCTGTACGTTTGTTTGGGTGTAAAGAAGAAATATTTATTTGTGCAAGTTGATTCTGTATTATATATATTGCTGAATTTGTTTATCTTAGCTTCTAGAAATTTTTGGTAGTAATTTTGGTATCACTAATGGATATTATCATATCATTCCCAAATATGGAGAGCTTGACTTCATTTCCTTTCAAAAATCCCTTTAATTTCCTTTTTGTTATTACTATTCCAGCTAGTACTTTGAGTATATAATTGAAACAGACTGAAGATAATTGACATTGCTTCCTTGCTCCTGACTTCATGTGGATTGCTTCAAGCTTTTCTCCATTTAGGAGGATATAAGCTGAGAGTTCTTACATATAGCTTTTACTGAGTTGAGGTATATTCCTTCTAGCTCTGTATCTTCCAAGATGTATCATGAAGACATGAATTCTTTAAAAATCCTCTTCTGCATATGTTGAGATGATTGTATGGTTGTTTTGTTATTAATTCATTTCTGTGGTTTACTTCATTTGTCAACATGCATATGTTTGAATATTCCCACATTTTAAGGATAAAGCCAACTTGGCTATTGTCTTGGTTACAGTTTCACTGCTATGAAGAGTATCATGAATAAGGCAACTCTTATAAGGAAAAACATTTAATTGCAGCTAGTTTACAGATTCAGAGGTGTAGCCCATTATCAATTTGGGTGGCATGGCAGATATTGTGCTAGAGGAGCCAAGAGTTCTAAATCTTGATTTGAAAGGAGCTTGGAAAAGACTGTTTCTTCTGTAAGCAGTCAAGAGGAGGGTCTTCTTTGTACTGGGTGGATCTTCAAGGCCCACTTCCACAGTGATGCACTTCACTTTCTCCAACAAGGACACTTTTACGCCAAGGAGTCCAGATCTTTTTATAGTGCCAATTTCCACAGGCCAAAAGTATTCAAACTACCACATAATCTCTTTTATATGTGCCTTTATACCACGTTCAAGTATTTTACGGAGATATTCAAGATAACACAGTTTTCTAAGAAAAGTAATATGAAAATATTTCTTGAATATAGCAGCAATATTTTGACTATATAAGAAACCTATAATTTATAAAACTGGGGATCATGGATGGCAGACAAATGAATGTTTTTCACTTTCCCCCGTATTTCCTCCTTTATCAAAGAGTTCAAATAAAGTCTAACCTGAATGGCTTCCTAGTTGCTGGCTTGTATTTCCCAAATCACTCATTCTCATCTGTTACCTAAAAACTGTAACATATTATGTTGTGTGTGGTTGAGGCCCTGGAAAGATTTAAGAAATTGGTCTAGTGTCATGAGTCCTTTGATGGAAAAGAATTGCAGTTATGATCTCTGTTTTATTCTTCTTAGCTGATCCCTCATGAATCTTGGGTGGGGTAAGATCTGTGACTCATGAATTGCTCTAACTAATTGGCCCTGTGTGAAAAGATACTCACTGTTCCATTCCATAGTAAATGTTGTCTATAATTATTATACAACTGTTCTATCATAATGTATCTCTAACATCTTATCATGCAAATAACCTCTAAGAATCCATCTTTGGAACCTCAGTGAGCTGAAGACATAGCTGGGCTCATTGAGAAAGAAGCTCTCAGAATGCAAGAGAGGGGACTTAGGTTCAATGCCATCATTGCCAAAAGGAGAATAAATAATAAAATTTATGTTTTTTAATTTTTATATCTCTATGTTATAAACATTATTAAAAAGTTAGTAGGAATTAGGCAATGCTTCAATGTGATCTTTAAAATGATATTCATCTTTATGTTGACAGTATCTATCAATGGGATTTACAATGTCAAAATAATATTTATGCTATGAATAAAACATCAATACTGTGACATGATTAAATTAAGAAACATTTCTTTATATCATCAATATATCCAAACAATTATTATATCATTGTCTAAGTTAGTGTCTTATTGATGTGAAAAGACATCATGAACACAGCAACTCATGTAAAAGAAAAACACTTAATTGAAGCTAGCTTACAATACAGCAGTTTAGTTCATTACTGACATGGTAAGAAGCATGGTGGCATGTAGGCTGACTTGCAGCTAGCAAGGTAGCTGAGAGATCTACATCTGGATCTCTAGGAAGTAGGAGGAGAAACTAAGAGCCTCTGGCCTAGGTTGAGTGTCTAGACCTCAAAGCTGAGCACCATTAATAAACTTCCTCCAAGAATGGTACACTCACACCTCCTAATAGTGTGTGTACTCTGTGGAGCAAGCATTCACACATATGAGTATATAAGAGCATTACTATTGAAACCACCACATTTCAATATCTGCCACCCATATGATATTATCCATGATAATAATTCAAAATGCATTTAATCCAACTTCAAAATTTCTCATAGTCTAGCACAGCATCATCACCATTGAAAAATACCAAAGTTTCAGGGACAAGACAAGGATGCCCACTCTTTTCATACCTATTCAATATAGTACTTTAAGTGCTAGCTAGAACAACAATTAACGAAAAAGAGATCAAGGTGATTCAAATTGGCAAAGAAGAAATAAAAGGATCACTATTTGCAGATGACATGATAGTAGACATAAGTGACCCCAAAAATTCTACAAGAGAACTTCTTCAGCTGAGAAACAACGTCAGTGGCCAGATATAAAATTAACTCAAATAAATCAGTAGCCTACCTTTATACAAATGATAAACAGACTGAGAAGAATTTAGGGAAACAACTCCATTCCACAATAGCCACAGATAATATAAAATATCTTGTGGTAACTCCAACCAAACAACTGAAAGATTTTTATGATAAGAACTTCAAGTCTCTCAAGAAAGAAATAGAAGAAGATCTCAGAAAATGGAGAGATCTCCCATGCTCATGGATTGGGATAATTAACATAGTAAAAATGGCCACCCTGCCAAAGGCAATCTACAGATTTAATGTAATCCCCACCAAAATCCCACGCAAATCTTCAGAGACATGGAACGATCAGTTCTCAAATTCATCTGGAAAGGCAAAAAACCCAGAATAGCAAAAATAATTCATAACAATAACAGAATGGCTAGGGGAATCATCATCTCTGACCTCAAGCTCTCCTACAGAACAATAGTGAGAAAAACTGCATGGTATTGGTACAGAGACGGAAAGGTTAGTCAATGGAATAGAATTGAAGACCCAGAAATAAAACCACACACTTATGCACACTTGATCTTTGACAAAGAAGCCAAAAATATACAATGGAAAAAAGAAAGCATCTTCAATAAATGGTGCTCATCTAACTAACCATCTCTATGTAGAAAATTGAAAATAGACAAACCTTTGTCACCATGAACAAAGCTCCAGTCCAAGTGGATCAACAACCTCAATATACATCCAGATACCCTGAATCTAATAGAAGAGAAAATGGGTAAAAACCTTCAACTCATTGGCAGAGGGGGAAATTTCCTATTAAAGAACTCCAATTGCTCACAATCTTAAGATCAAAAATTGATAAATGTGGCCTCATGAAACTGGAAAGCTTCTGTAAGGCAAAGGATATAGTCAATAAGACAACAAAGCATCCTACAGATAAAAGAAAAAGTCTCCACCAACCCCACATCCAACAGAGGGTTAATAAAAGAACCCAAGAAGCTAGCCACCAAAAAGGCAAACAACCCACCACAAACGGGTATAGAACTAAATGGAGAATTCAAAACAGAGGAATTTCGAATGACTGAGAAGCACCTAATGAAATGTTCAAAGTCCTTAGTGATCAGAGAAATGCAAATCAATATGACCCTGAGATTCCACCTTACACCAGTCAGAATAGCAAAGAACAAAACCTCAGGTGACAACACATTTTGGTGAGGATGTGGAGAAAGAGGAACACTCCTACATTGCTGGTGGGATTGCAAACTGGTACAACCACTCTGGAAATCAATTAGGAGGTTCCTCAGAAAATTGGAAATAGATCTACCTAAAGAACCAGAAATACCACTCTTGGGAATATACCCAAAAGATGCCACACCATGCCACAGGGGCACATATTCCACTATGTTCATAAGAGTCTTATTTGTGCTAGCCAGAAGCGGGAAACAACCCATATATCCCACAGCAGAAGAATGGAGACAGAAAATGTGGTTCATTTACACAATGGAACACTACAAAGCTATTAAGAATTAGAACATCCTGAGATTTGCAGTCAAATGAATGGAACTAGAAAATAACATTCTGAGTGAGGTAACTCAGAAAGACCCAAAAGGATATGCATGGTATGTTCTCTCTAATAAGTGGATATTAGCCAAAAATAAATAAATAAACAAAGTATAGAATACCTAGGATGCAATCCACAGAACCCAAAAAGTAAATGAGCTGAAGGACCCAAGGTAGGATGTCTCAGTCCCACTTGGGAGGGAGAAGAAAGCAACCACAAGGGGCAAGGGAGGGAGAAACAAGGGAGGGAAAGAAGATGGAGATTGGGGAGGGGAGAATATGGTATTGGGTGGAGGAAAAGGACTGAAGCCCTGAGGGCCACCAGAAAGAATGGAAACAGGTGACCTCGGGAGGTAGGAGGTTGGAAGGATCTTCTAGAATATATCAGAGACCAGGGAAGTAAGAGATTCTCAGGACTCATATGGAGGCAGGACCCTAGATTAAATTCCCTACTCTGCGGAGAGGGAACTTACTGAATCCACCTCCAACAGAAAGACAGGAAGGGCATCAAGAGAGGGATGGGGTTGCTATCCCACAGCCAAATCTCTGACCCATAATTCTTCCTGTCTGAAAGAAATGCAGGGATGGAATCGGAGAAGAGCCTGAGGAAAAAGAAAATCCAGCGAGAGGCCCAAAGTGGGATCTGGGTCAAGAGAAGGCCCCAAGACCTAACACCATTATTGAGGCTATGGGTTGTTCACAAAAGGGACCTATCATGACTGCCCTCCAAAAGACCCAACAAGTAGCTGAAAGAGTCAGATGCAGATATGTACACCCAACTAATGAACAGAAACTGCTGACCCCTCTGCTTGAATCAAAGAAAAGCTGGAGGAAGCTGAGGACATGGGTGACACTGTAGAAGCACCAGCAGTCTCGATTAACCTGCACCCCTGAGATCTCTCAGACATTGGATCATCAACCAGGCAGCGTACCCAAGCTGAGATGAGGCCCCCAACACATATACAGCAGAGGACTCCTGGGTCTGGGTTCAGGCAGAGAAGATGCACCTAACCCTCAAGAGACTGGAGGCCCCAGAGTGTTTAGAGGTCTGGTTGGGTAGGTGGGGTAGGGACATCCTTGTGGAGATATGGCGGGATTCAGGGAGGAGGTATGGGATGTGGAACTCTCAGGGTAGGGGTGGGGGTGAATCAGGAGGGAAATAAAATCTGGAGTGTAACACTAGATAAATAAAAAAATTAAAAAAATAAATAACCAAAGTTCAAAGTCGCCTCTGAGACTCATACAATCTCTTAATTATAATCCACGGTAAAATCAAATCAATAAAATCAAATCATACTTGTAACATATAATGGCAAAGAATAAACATTACTATTTCAAAGTGGAAGAAAGGGAACATGGTGAGAAAATACTGGACCAAGGCAACACTGAAAAGTAGTCTGGCAACTGTACATCTTCACGTTGGATATTAAAGCACTCTTTTCTGATTAACCAACTCTTTTCATCTTCATTGACTGCAACACACTGCTGTCTTTTCGGCCGGTTCCATTCTCTGTGGTTAGCTCTCCTTGGCAGCTATGCTATAGATCTGGCATCCTGAAATATCTGCATTTCCAAGCAGGGCCTGGAGGCTTTTAAACATGGAGGGAGATTTCATAACACTTTTCTTCTATCCTTGACTCTAAAGCCAGAACCATGGGAACTCAGCTTCCATGTTCTACTGCTCATGTCTTGCTGCCCACGTTCTGCAGCTTTCCGGGGCTGAAACATGGTCCCCTTTTTCCAATTGCATTTCTATTTGTTTTCTATTTCATTTGTTCCCTATGCTTGGCTGTCCTGCAACTTGCTCTGTAGGTCAGGCTGTCCTCGAACTCAGAGATCTACCTGCCTCTATCTCTGTCTCTGGCATAGTCAAATTAAAAGAGTACAACACCACATGTAGTTGTGAGCTTTTCTTTAATTCCTTTTCATAATTTGGAAGCTTATCTGAGTGGGATCTTGCCCTGAAGTCACCACTTCCTGAATTCCATTTAATATCAGATTTTTCTTTAAACTATTTATCTCCTGAAACACATGATTTAGCTCTATTCTACTTTCTGGTGCCCCTTCTCTATTCGAACTGAACATTTTGTGTTTTTTATTTCTCAGTTTGCTCCTCTGCATTATAAATCTGCATAAGAGTTAACACAGTTAACAGTAATAACCTTATGACCGAGTCAATGCTAAGCTGTTTTGAAGTGTTCTCTGCCAATGCTATTAGTTCAAATTAGTCATTTTTTTTTGACAAGAGTAGAAAGCAGATACTTTCTTCATGAAAACATCACAAGAAAAGTCTCTAGCCCACATATAGATATTCTTCCCCTCTGAGACCTCAATAAGCCCGGATTTCACAGTTCAAACCACCTTTAGTAGGAGTTTTCTATACTCCTACTAGTATGGCCCATTAAGCAGATCTTAAAGCTTCACTATCCCAAAGCTCCAAAGCCCACATTTATTCACACAAAAGCATGTTCAGGGCCATCAGAGCAATACTCTGCTCCTGGTACTAACTTCTATCTTAATTAGGCTTTCCTTGCTGTGAAGGGACATCATGATGATAGCAACTCTTGCAAAACACAAAAGCATTTAACTGGGTCTACCTTGGAGTTTACATGTTCAGTCCATTATCATCATGGTGTGAAGTATGGTGGCATGCAGGCAGACATGATGCTGAGGTGGTAGCTGAGGATTCTACATCTGGAATCACTGGCAACAGGAAGAGAAACTCAGAGCCTGGAATTTATCATCTGAGATGTGAAACCCACCCCAAATGATAAAGTTTCTCCAACTAAGGTACACCTAGTCCAAAAGTTGCCCCTCCTAATAGTGTCAGACACTATGGACCAAGAATTCAAACACAAGTCAACAGGGAGCCTTACTATTCAAACCATCACAGTCATTAAGGAAATTACCAGATAATCCTTCAAAATTACTAACTAGAATTATTAATTATTTCATGCTCAAACTTTACTAGAAAGCTTATGCCTAAAGTGTGGTCTAATTTTGTAATTATCTTTCTTTCCATAACATTTTTTGCAAATAATATTTATGATAAAAATATATGTAGTTTAAATTATGTATATTTTCATATTAAATGTATTTCATCATAGTTTCATAATAGGACAATTTAAATAAATTGTGCAAATTAAATATCTGTTGCAAACTTTGTCATGCTGGCTTAATATGAGCTTATATATTTTTCTAGCAATCAACTTATACATCTCTTATCTTAGTTTCTGTCACAGATAAAATGAAGCCCTTAGCTTTGCATTGATAAATCTCTCTTCTTTTCAATATTTCATTTCTAGTCTACTTCAGTATAAAACAATTACTTGGAAATGCCCTATCTTTCTATTTTATAGTTTTTATGAAAGCTACTATTTCTATAGTCCTACGTCACAGATCATAATAATAATTTTCAATTAATTATGAAGCAAGGGTTCAGAATGTCAATTTTTAATATCTAAATTTAGACTTCAAAATTATCAACATCATCAAGAGATGATCTGAGCCTTTGAGTCATAAATCATTTTAACTCATTTGGGGCCTATTGCAAGGAAACATAGACAGATTATAAGAATGTTGACACCTTCTAAAAACACTGCAACTCTTAACTCTCAGATTCTAGGGATGCAGAGGGAACAGAAATAAGCTCAAAAGGGGAGGGGAATTCAACTATAGTTTTAGATGAGTTAGAAAATTTCCAGCTTGGTAATAAGCTTGAGGCCCTGTCTAAGAGAATATTGTTGCTATAAGAAAAACAAATATTATCAGTACCTTGCTCAGCCATTATCAGAAATGCTTCTTCCAGCACCAAATAAAGATAAATATCAAAGCCCGATATCATGCAGTAAGAGGAAGAACCCACAGAACACTCGGGTCTGAACAGGATGTCTCCATCACATCCCTCTCCTGCGGAGCTCAGGGAACCTTGTGGAAGCAGAAGCAGAAAACATGTAAGAGGCCGAGGGGACGGAGGACACCAAGAAACCCAGGCTTTGTAAGTCAACAGGACTGACACGCATATGAACTCGCAGAGACGGAGGTAGCATGAACAGAGCCTGCATGAGTCTTCACAAGATGGCTTCCTACCGCTGAAGGGAGAAGTAGACACATGCTCCCATCCTTCACGCAGCCCGGAGCTGTCTGCAACTGATAACCACTTTAAAAAAAAAGTTTAGATCTTTTTCTCCAAGGGAGTCTCACTGAGGAATCAAACTACCTTTTAAAAAATTCTTCATGCCCAACAGTAAGTGGACTACAGAAACAAACAAAGAAGCCCTGTGAAGGTTTCTTGTCTTAAATATCCTGCCAGAGCATTTATTTTCTTCTTTGTAAAATGTTACCTTATTATATTTGTTTGTTAGTTGTTATATTTACTTTTAGTGCTTTTACCCCACAGTTCCTTTGTGTATATATCATGACTCACAGTTTAGTGCTTATGGGATTCCCAAGTGTGGGAATGAGTAGTTCTGTTCATATGTATTTGGTGTTTGTACCTTTTATCGGAATCATTCTCTTTTGTTTGTTTTCTCCCTTTTTTTGATATGTGTGTTTTCTCTCATCTTAGGACATTTATTTTATCTATTGTTTTCTCTTAGATGCTTGTTTGTTTTATAAAAAGAGAGTAAAAGTGAATAGACATGGAAAGAGGTGGTGGGTAGGAACTTGTAGAACTAGAGGGAAGGGAAAATAAAACAAGTATATATTGTATGAACAAAGTCTCTTTTCAATAGAAGAAAAAGTAAAGAAAAGCTATCATTTATGTTCACTCTTCTCCATGTACCTTCAGAAATATTGACGAAGATTGGGGAGTATGCCAAGGTAAGAAACAGCCAACATGGGGAAAGATGAAGCAGGTTAGGAGAAAGAATGTGAGTGACATTGAAGGCAAGATCAAAAATAAATTTAAAAAAATACAGAAGTTTCTTTTTAGTAGAGCAAACGTGACATCCAACTGGAAATAGTGTTGTAAGAGTGATAATTCTATTATTCTCGAAGTACAGCTGTAGCAAAGAAACAAAACAATATTTACCTCCAGAGAAGTTTGAAATAGAATTGATTTCACTAGCCTATATTGCTAGCAATATACGCCTGGCCCCACTGACTGGTAATGTGAAGTACACATGATCAATCATATACTTAAGATAGTTCAGTTTTAGAATCACCAATAAAACCTCGTCCCTGATTATGCTTTATAATGATGCCGGCCATAATTGACATTAAGTAGCAGATAATAAACCAACTTCCTAACAAGTTTAAAAACAAAGGAGTTTGTCACATAAGGAAAATAGAAATGGGGAGAGAAATATACTCCACTGATGTAGAAGGAACAATAGAGTAGAAATATGAAGAAAATAATGTTTCATACTGGATAACTAAAAACTAAACAGACACAGACACAATCTAATTATTCCATCTGTTGGTTCAAGCTCGCACAGCACCAGCTGAGCAAAGGAAGAAAATAATAAACTATAAACTACTCACCAGAATCATCAGTGTTCTTTTTACAATCTAACCCAAAGCCCTCATTCACTAATAAAAGGAGTAATGGGAGGAGGAACAGTCCTGAGAGTAGATTGGGTAGAGGATAATGACTGGTCTGTAAAAGAAAGATTAAAGAATAATATGAATTTTTTTTAAAATTTTGGTTGTGCATTTAATCTCTAAAAATTAACTGACTGTAACACAATTAAAGAATTTGAAGCCTTTTGGGATTGTGAAATGTAAAATTGCCCATTGGAAAAACAGAAAATAAGAAAGCAATGTGACACACAATACAAAGAATTAGCTTCAACATACATTGTAAGACTTGCTAACGTATTTTACAGCCACAAATATGTGACATATATTATGTGGTTCTTGTGACATTTTTAATAAATATACTAAACTAATAAATTACTCCAATCATAGAAAGAGTATGAAAATGTCATAAAAAGTGATGGGATATCACAAAATACCTGCAGCATGCTATGTCTATGATCAACTTCCCTAATAAGCACATTAAATTAAGTTGTTAACACATTTGTTTTAAAAATTATGTCTTTAGATTGTAAGAGAAAGCCAGACTAAATTTTATAGACTTTACAGACTTTACAGTATTCTAACACTGTATTTTAAAACTCATGTTATTAATAGCAGAATTAAAATACTTCCACATAGATATTAAAATAAATAAAATTTATTGTATGTATTACTATAATGTAACTTAATATTTCTAGGAATATTGAAAAATTCATTATAAGAGTTAAGTAAATTACCATGAAGACTAAACGACTCAAAAATACTATATGTATTTGGGTCCAATATACAGTTACATGCACACACAACAGTGTATGCATACACACAGAACCCCCATCATCATCGTCATCATCACTACCACCACACCACCATCATCATCATCATTGGGAAACTTTATTTTTAAAAAAAGAGGATGCGACCCAATTACAAATAGTACAAATGGCGACTTATTTCTCTTCTCCCCATCTTCCCTGTTTATCTCAAGCGATGCCATTCACCACTCTGGTGAGGGAAAACTCTTGTGAATTAATAGTTTATCACAATTTACATAGTTATAGGTAGACAATTTGTCTAATTTATACACTTCTAATCCATATATCATCATAAATTTTAATCACATACTCTGGATTATGTTTTCTTCATAAAAATTTTGCTATAAAATTAATTTGTAGTGGTTTCTCTAGATCAAGAGTAGATTCTCTGTGTTTCCCAGTACAATATGAAGTGAGTGGCTCTAACGGACAATGATATTTAAAGAGACATTTTAAAATGTTGAGGTAATTGAAGCATATATGAAAAGGTGGTGTGTACTCATTGATAAATGGATATTAGCCCGAAGGCTCGAATTACCCAAGATGCAATCCACAGACCACAGGAAACTCAAGAAGAAGGATGACCAAAATGCAGATGCTCCCACTCCTTCTTAAAAGGGGAAAAATATCCATAGGAGGGGATATGGAAGCAAAGTTTAGCAGCGACTGAAGGAATGGCCATTCAGAGCCTGACCCACATGTGGCCCATATATATACAACCACCAAAACTAGATAAGATGGATAAAGCTAAGAAGTGCATGCTGACAGGAACCAGATACAGATCTCTCCTGAGAGACACATCCAGAGCATGTCAAATACAGAGACGAATGCTAGCAGCAAACCAATGAACTGGGAATTGGAGAAAGGATTGAAAGAGCTGAAGGAGCTTGCAATCCCATAAAAACAATGCCAACCAACCAGATTTTCCCAGGGACTAAACCACTACCAAAAGACTATAAATGAACTGACCCAGGGCTCCAACTGCATATGTAGCAGAGAATAGACTTGTTGGGGCACCAATGGAAGGGGAAGCCCTTGGTCCTGCCAAGGTTGGACCTCTAGTGCAGGGGAATGTCGGTGGGGGGGACAGTACAGGGAGGCAGTAAGGGGGTGAATGGGGGGAACACTCGTATGGGGTAGCAGGAGGGGTTGGGTGGCTTATGGACAGGAAACCAGGAAAGGGAATAACATTTGAAATGTAAGTAAAGAAATCTAATAAAAAAGTAAAATTAAAAAATATGGATTTTCTAATGTTTCCCATTATATAGCTATAGTTCAGAAATAATGGCAGATAGGTCATACTAAATATCCTATTATCAGTGTTTCTTTGTAAAGTTATCAGGTTTAATTGCATTTTGCTTGAACTTTTCACCAGATAAAAACAATGTGCTTTATTTAAAATTATGAAAAACATTGTTTTCATTTTACACCATTGACAATCTTGGAGTTCAAGAGGCATATTTTAATTTACAATAATTAATGCCAGTCAAAGTTTTAAAATTCATTGTAAAGTTCTCATTGTAAAGTTCTCATCTCATTTGTTCTAATTACTCTATGAAATTAGTTTTTTAATTCTGAATTGGTGGCTGTAAGAATGAAATCCATCTAATGATACATCTGCAAAAAGACTTGATGCTCTTATATGTTTGATATGCAGGTGATGGAGTGGGTGCTGACTTGCAAAGGGTTTTCAAGAGCAGGCTATGATAAACCTGTAGCTCACATAGGGCCTGTACCACATGAGGCATGATCCACGTGCAGCAGCAGTGACCCGTGGAATGATGGATAAGTGCTTCAAGTACTGAAGTTGAACTGTTGCCTTTGACAGTTTCTAAGATTGTTCTTTAAAACAGATTAGTTCCCTGGGAACTGTAGTTTAGAAGCAGTATATCAAAGAATAAATTAAATTTAAATTAAAATGCATTTAAATACTGTCTCTTCATTTTGCCACTACTTTGTAAACATAATAGATATTATTTAAAAGACAAACAAACAGATAGCTCATATTTATGCCAAAAATTTTCTCTAAAGAATTCTTCAAACTCCACAGGATAACTTGGTTGGCATTGCTTGAAGTAGCAGAGCAATCTAGATGTCTAAAATTCAAGTATGGTTGGGGTTGAAAGTCTCATTCAGTTTGTTTTCAAGTCTGTTGCTTTTAACAAAGGAACACCTTACACATATTATATATAACCTTCTCTCATGCAAAGAAAACACACATAAAGATTGAAGAATACATATGACTTCACATACAAACTACCACAGATGCCTGGAGTTAAATTATCTTAGTTATGGTTTCTATTTCTGGGATAAAACACGATGGATGACCAAAATGCAAGTTGGTAGGAAAGGGTCTGTCTCCTACTTCCATGTCAATGTTCATCTTAGATGGAAGCCAGCAAAGGGATTCAATAGGACAGACACCAGGAATCTGGGACTTTTACAAGACCTTCGAGGGGTGCTGTTTATTGGCTTGCTTCCATGGCTTTGCTCAGCTTGCTTTCTTATAGAACTCAGGACCACCTGCATAAAGATAGCACCACACATCATAAATAGAGCTCTTCCTTGCTGGTCAATAATTAAGAATATCCCTTACGCCTGTGTCTTATGGTGACATAAACTAGGCAAGACAATTGACCTCTTGCCAACATGGCATAAAAGCATATCACAGTTAAGCCATGCCTTTCCTTTCTCTTTGTTATCAAGAGCAGGCAGTAACATCAACAACACTATATAGAACATTTTATTAACTTTATAAGTCCCACAGGTTTCAAAACTCAACACCTTAAATATTAGTCACTTGAAAATCCCATCTCAGGACCTCTGGAAGAGCAGTCAGTGTTCTTAACTGCTAAGCCATCGCTCCAGCAGTGTAAAGCAGACACGAAAACTACTACACTATGGAACCACCACATTCAGAGCTTGCCCCACATGTGGCCCATATGTACACACACACACACACACACACACACACACACACACACACACACACACCTACACACACCAAAACTAGATAAGATTGATGAAGCTAAGAAGTACATGCTGGCAGGAACCGGATATAGATGTCTCCTGAAAGACATAGCCAGAGCATGTCAAATACAGAGGCGAATGCAGAAAACCATTGAACTGAGAACGGAACCCCCATTGGAGGAATTAAAGAAAGGATTGAAAGAGCTGAAGGGGCTTGCAACCCCATAACAACAATGCCAACCAACCAGAGCTCTCAGGGACTGATCCATGGCTCCAGCGGCATATGTAGCAGAGGATGGCCTTGTTGGGCACCAGTGGAAGGAGAAGCCCTTGGTCCTGCCAAGGTTGGAACCCCTACTGTAGGGGAATGTCGGGCCGGGGGAGGGGGGATGGATGGAGAGGGGAACACCCTTATAGAAGAAGGGGAGAGGATAAGGGGCTTATGTCCGGGAAACTGGGGAAGGGAATAACATTTGAAATGTAAATAAAAAAATATCCAATTAAAAAAAAAGAAAATCCCATCTCCTCCATAATATTATGAAACAACAAAAGCAAAATCAAACAAACAAACTAAAACAAAACACCTTAAAATTCAGTCTCTCTACTTCATTTTATGTTTTCTTTATGTTAAGAATTATAGGCTGCTATAAATTTAAAAAGTAATAACAAATGAAATACTTTATTACTTAAAGAGAGAAGAGTCCAAAAGGTAAATAATTTAGTGCCTAAATAAATTGTTAATTAGATTAATTAGATTAATTATTAATTAATTAGATTAGTGCCCCAATCTATCTGGGATCCATTGATTATCTTTTGGGCTCCTCCTAGGTGCTCAGTTCACTTATCTGGCTCCTGCTGGGCAACCAGTTTGTCTTTCAGGCTTAATCTGGCTTCATTCAGCTGCTGCTGCTGCTCTTGTTGGTCATCTCATGGCACTGGCATCTCCAAAACTCTGAGACTTTTTCAGATGGACTACATTTCACTAACAGGCTCTTATAGGCACTCTTCAAGATATTAAGCCTCAATTTCTTTGCATGAGACCTTCAGTCCTAGACCTTCATCTGCCACTGAGGCCGCACCTCCATCAAAGGCCTCTATTGGCCTCTCACAGTGCCAAGCCTCAGCTGGTCTCCATGTTCCCTTTCTGCATTTTAAACCATTATCATCTGGGTGATTATTATACGACCAAGTTTGGCTGCCAGCCCAGGCATAACCCTGAGTGCATCTGGAACCCAGATTTTGTGTGCTCTCAGGAAACATTTCCAGGAAGATCCCAACAAAAACAATGCTGCTCTCTCTAACCACCACTAATTTCTCAGCTCCAGCTGACCAACATTGAGTGTCCCAGCAAAGCAAAGATTTTACATCAGCAGTTCTGGTATCCTGTCAATCACAGTTGATTCATCATTCCCCACCTTACAAACATTCTTCACACAAAATGTTCTGTAAAGTCTTTAGTTCCCTCTGAAACATTGCAAAGCAGGCCCCTATTGTCTACCATCAACGTTCTAATCCTTCAAGCGCCTACAGAACAGCTCACTGAGCTTTCAATACTCAATGGCTCTTTTAACCTGAAGTTCCAAAATATTTCCACAAGGGTCCCTAAACCAACATGGTCAGGTCTGTAATAGCCATACCTCATTATCCTGTTACCAACAATCTTTCTTCAGTTTTCTGTTTCTATGATAAAACATCGGGGCCAATTGGGGAGGAATGGATTTATTTGTTTTATATTTCCAAATTACTGTTCATTATTTAATAAAGTTGGTATAAGAATTCAAACATGGCTGCAACCTGGAGGCAGGAGCTGATGCAAAGGGCCCTGGAGGAGGGCTGCTTTCTGGCCTCCTTCCATGGCTAATCTTAACCTTGTTGTAGAACTCAGGACCATGAGCCCAGGTACCACCTGCAAAGGGCTGGGCCTTCACAGTTCAATCATTAATTAAGAAAATAACTTACAGATGGATCTTATGGTGGAATTCTCTCAGTTGACTTTCATCCCTTTCTGATGATTCTAGCTATTGCCAAGCTGGCATTAAAGAAGGCAGGATGTACAGCACAGTCTAATTTTTATTCCAAGAGAGAAATATTCTCATTTCCTATTTTGGTGGCGCTTC
Source organism: Rattus rattus (assembly GCF_011064425.1). Taxonomy (NCBI): domain Eukaryota; kingdom Metazoa; phylum Chordata; class Mammalia; order Rodentia; family Muridae; genus Rattus; species Rattus rattus. The sequence continues at coordinate 45,388,864 of NC_046168.1, read as the reverse complement.
CTAAGTGATTCTGTGGAGACTTTGACATTAGTCACCAATAATTTTACAGATATGCCAGTTTGGTTTTGTGCATTTATTTATTTATGTATTTATTTATTTATTTATGTTTGTTTGTTTGTTTTGTTTTTAGTAATCCTTCAGAAATTTTTACTCTGTCAGATAGATTACAACATTGGCTTATTGGCTCCAAATGGCAACATAACAATTTGTCATAACCGAGTTCTTAAGAGCCGCCCAAAACTGTTATTTGAATACTCTGTAGGTTCCAAGCATGGGTACTTCTTGAGTGGATCTTTTGCTCCAAGTTGCACAAGTCTGAAGACAAGAGAACAGTCTGGGTTCATCCTGCAGCTGGAAACACATTTTCTAGGTAACATAATTGTTGAAGGAGTTCAGCTTTTTGCTTTTGCAGGACTGAATGCCTCTGGCTCAGTGATCATTGGCTGCTGAGATTTGCACAGTTCTAAAGCTTCTCATCATTTAAAGCTACCTGTCTGTCTCATCTATGCTAATTACATTGGTAGCATATGATTACCTTTGTTATGTAATGTAATATGAACAGGTGAGGCTCATCACCTTTGTTATGATAATCGATCTAAGTTAGCAAACATCTCATCGTCTTATCCATGTTTTAGTGGTTAAACACATAAAAGAATGACTTACTGGAGTTGTCACAGTACGTTCATTCTCTCCTTAACACTTATGTGTTGAACTATCAGTTAATACTCTGTTGTTTATGCATGGTTTAATTGAATTAGAGGAAATGTGAGTAAATATAAGGAGGGGCATTAAAATGTTTTCTTTGGATAATTCAAACTATTTTCTCGTTTTAATATTTGAAATAATTGCTGATTGCAGAGCCATTTCTTTTAATATTTGTAGCCTCTTTTCAACGTTTACTTACCACTCTAAAATTAGGTCTTTGTTCATCATGTTATACTCACATATGAAAATATCAAAACTAGTTTGTACATTAGGAAACCAAGTGTGACTCTCCAAGAGCAGGTGACATATTGTCGTATTTCATGAACCAACATAGGTTTTCTGGATACAGACAGATAAATTATACTTTCTAGTCAGATGCTGCACTGAATTGTGGAAGGGAATTTGAATGCTTTAATTATGAATAGAAGACTTTGTGAAGTTTTTGTTCATGAGCGAATTTATATCAAACTTATGTTTGTGTTTCTTTAGAACAACCTGAAACTTTTGCAGTAAGACTGCTGACATATTATTCCTTAGCAAGCCATTTCGGCAAGCAAGAAAAGAGAATCCAGTGTTTCTGAGACAGAAGAGCACATTCAAAGGCAGCTGAAAGTGGAATGCCAGTTTACTTTGAAGAGAGTCCAAGCAGGAATCATAGGTACTTTAAATGCTGAAATCTTCCTACAGGAGAGAAGTACCTCAGACTATTTGAGTCCAAAGCTGTGGTAAACAACACCATCATTTGTTTATTTGAATAAAACTGTTAGACAAGAAGGTGTTGGAATGAATTTGTTAAAAAAGTCTGCATATTGAAAAGTAAGTGCAATTAGAAGGTATTTTATATATTCCTGATACTGTCAAAGAACATGTTTAATTTATAAAAAAAAATGCATGTGTTAAGCTGAAGATGAGTCTGGAGACTAAAGCATGTTAATTGAGTTAGTAAGTATGCACTAGATCAGTAAAGCTGAGAGGAGGGGGAGACACTAGGTAGCACATTTGGAAACTATGATGATTATGGATCTACATGAAGAATGATCATCAAGATCTGTACTGAGTCAGGGCGTGTCAACAGTGGGAGGTGTGAAAAGGAAAGCTGCAAAAATGGCTGGAAATTGGGATCTGGTGGGGTGAGAGACCAGACCTACTCAATCTTAGGACAGGACTCCATCCTCAAAGAAAAACAAACCCGAGAACTTTACCTGCAGCTAAACTTAAATTATACCCAAGTCTCAAGAAGGACCCCATGCTTGTCTTTGCCCGTACCCCAGAGTTACTTCTACCTACTTCCCAGCAACAGTCAAAGGTTCGTCTGACTGTTTCAGATGTACTTTCAGACTCTTTATGATGTTTCGTGGTCTTGCTTCACAGCACTCACCTGTCGGCTCACATTAGCCATTCTATAGATGCTGGCCGCTAGACACCCCCTCACTCACTCCCATTTCCTATAAAACACTGTCCCAGTGAGGGGTCCAGGCTTCTTGATCAAACTGTCTGAGGTGCATAAGCCCAAGTTTGAGTTTGTAAGAAAGAGACTCTAATGTGGTTACATCTGAGTGGGTTCCTGGTTGCTCTCTTGAGGATAATGAGCAAGGCACAATGGAGGTAGGGGGGAAATTCAGAATATTTAATGTCATCGATCTCAAAACACTAAAATATTTTTAAAGCAGTGAGTAATCTGTTCAACCGTGTTTTCAGAACTCCATGCTTTCATGAGTTAAAATAGAACCTTAGGGAAATTTTGCAGATCACACCGATGATTTTCCATCATTTAGACTGTATTTTACACATTTGTTTGTTTTTATAGAGGTCATTGGAATATTTACCTTTCTGCACTGTGCAATAAGTTATAAACATTTCTTTTTTTTCCCTTTTTTTAATTGGATACTTTATGTATTTACATTTCAAATGTTATCCCCTTTCCTGGTTCACCCTTCTCCCCTCCCCCTGCTTCTAGGAAGATGCTCCCACTCTCACCCACCCACTCCCACCTCACTGCCCTGGCATTCCCCTACACTGGGGGAAACAAGCCTTCTCAGAACCAAGGGCCTCTTCTCCCACTGTTGCCTGACAAGGCCAGCTTCTGCTATATGTGCGGCTGGAGCCATGGTACATATTGCATGACTCTGGTGAGTAGGGATTAATTCAAGGAACTATTTGGCCTGTCTCACATAGCAATAAATACAGCACATCTTATATCTCATTTAATTCACCTCCAAAAACTTAGTTTATTTAAAGAGGTTGTTATATAAATGGCCCAGGTTCTAACTCCACTTCATAATCTCACCATAAAGATTTTGTGGTTCTTTCCAGAAAGTGAGTAAGAACTGAAATGAAAAGACCCTGCAGATGCACCTGTTATTTATCTGTGGATGCTGCCACCATCTTAGTAACTACTGAAAGACCTTCTTCTAGGACTGTGCTACAGCATCGATCTAGGGTGGACTTAGAGCTGTGCTAAAGAACCTTTTTAAACAGGTCTACTTCCCCCTCACCCCTCACCCCTCACCCCTCACCCCTCACCCCTCACCTCCCACCAGTCACTCCCATATCCTTTCTTTTCAATTGCCTCTGGTTGGGAGGCTAAAGTGTCTAAGGACCATCATTAGCAATAAGGTTTGAGAAAAATAAAATTACACTACATTTATTTGTTTTAAACTTCTCCCATCCAGTCATGTTCCCATCCTTTCGCCCCTTACTTGAACTATTAGATTGTATCATCTATGTTTTCCTATCTGCCCTCTCCCTTAGGGTAATATTCATCTCAATCACCCTTTCCTGGTTTCCTGGCTTCTATTATCCATGTCGTAGCTAGGGTTTCATTGCTATGAGGAGACACCATGACCAAAGCAACTCTTATAAGGGATAATGTTTAATTGAGGCTGGCTTACAGGATCATGGTGGGAAGGATAGCAGCAGGCAGGCAGATGTGGTGCTAGAGACGGGGCTGAGAGTGCTACATCTTAATCTAAAGACTGCCTGAGAGGAGACTGTCCCCAGCAGGCAGTCAGGAGAAGGATCTCTTCTACACTGTGCAGAGCTTGAGGATTAGGGGCCCTCGTAGCTGCCTGCACAATGACACACTTCTTTCAACAAGGCTACACCAATCCCAACAAGCCCACATATCCTACAGTGTCACTTCTCATGGGCCGAGAATATTGAAACCACCATACTTTATATAAAATTTCAAGTTGGGATCCCCATATAAAATGTACTATACGGTATTTGTTCCACGCCCGGATTACTGCTCTAGGTATAATTTCTACTCTTACATTTGTTTACCTGCAAATTCTATATTTTCATTTTCTTCATAACTGAATACAATTCCACTGTGTATGTGTACCAAGTGGGCGTGAATTCCATTTCTATTTTCTAGATATTGTGAGTAGTATAGTCATGAACACGGACGAACAAGTTTCTCCATTGGAAGAGAACAAGCCTTTGGGAACATGTCCAAACATTGTACAACTTAGTAATATTGTAGTTCTATTTATAATGTATTGAGGAACACCCAACCACAGAGGATATACCAATTTTTACTCCCACCAATAGTGAACAGATTTCTTTTTCTCCAAAAACTTAACAAGCATTTATTGCCTTTTGATTTCTTTATGATAACCATTCTGACTGGCTATGATGAAATGGAGTCTCAAAATCGTTTTAATTTTCATTTCTTTGGTATCTAAAGATGTCAAATGCTGTTCACCAAAGGGTTTCCTAGCTACTGTTCATTTCAACATTGAGAAGTTAGGTTATTTTTGGTTTGGTTGAAATGTTTTGCTTTTTTAATTCCTTTAAAGGTATAGCTATCCTCTGCTGCATCCATAGCTAGTAAAAATTTTTTTTTTCATTCTGTAGCCTACATCTTTGTTCAACTAATTACTCTGCATTGTGCAGAAGCTTTCTACTTTCAAACACCACCAATTGACCATTGGGGACTTATTTCTGAGTAACTTTAACCTGATTTGGAAATTTCTACCTATGCCCTCCCCTTGTACCGTACTACCTACCTACCTTTTCTGCTAACAGTTTTAGTTTTATGTTGGGTGTCTTATGCAACCAGAATTGTTTTTGTCTAGGAATTGTAAGGAACAGGATCTAGTTCTACTTTCATTCTTATAAATATCCATTTTCCATAACACTCTTAGGTGAAGATGCTATCTTTCCCAAGTATCCATTTTGTTAATATAAAAGACAAAAATCTGGCAGTTCTAATTCCTTTATCTAAACCGGTATTTTTATTTCCTTTGGAAGCATTTTTTTGAACTGAGCTCGGTCTTGATGAATGAGCATTAGTTCAAGAGCTCCGCACTTAAGCTCTCTTTGATAACAAAGCTGGAGAGCTTTCAGGGATGCTATTATTAGAAGAGAAGCCACTGTAAACAAAACAATAACAGCACTGTGTGTAAATATGAGTAAGAACAAGCTAAATATGATCAGTCTTGCTGCTGCTTCCCCTGCAGTGTGTTGGCAGCAGAGTTCTGGAGCTCCTGCTGCTTTGCAGAAACACACTCCTTCAGTCTGAACCAGCTTTTGCATGAGAAATTCCTAGGGCTAGCTTCAAATTTAATTTGTGAAAGTAAGTAAAAAGGCAAAGAAAAAATACAAATGCTAGCAAAATAATAAATGAAAAATCAGCAGTAGTGGAATTATGGGATGAAAAATAGTGGAAATTGATCAGACACATTCTTATACATTGGAAATAAAGTAGGGAAAATTTACAACAAAATCTATGAGATATAAGATTTAAGTAAAGCTGTATTTGTGGCTTTGTTTTATGTTTTGCATATTTTAACATTAATTAATTAATTGAGTAAATTTTTAAAATCTTATAATTGCTTGTGCATATCTTTAAAATGTGGCAAACCCTTGATTAAATTAGCTCTGTGGTACTCCTGTAAAGTTGAAAGAAGTGAATTATAGAGCAACATAACTAGGAATTAAAAGATAGTGACTCAGAATAGAATTTCCATTGTTTTGATCTTCGATGTAGAATCATCTGTTTTTGTTGTTATATTTTAATTACAATATTTCTCCCCTTCCTTTCCTCCTTTGAAGTTCACCCACATACCTATCTCCACTTTCCTTCAAATTCATGGTCTCATTTTCATCCATTATGACTAAATGTGTATATATATTTGTTTGTACATATATAATGATTTATCTTTTTGTCATGTACAATATCAGTCAGAGGGTCTAAAACATTGGTTTTCAGACTTTAATATAATTCCTCATATTTTACTGACTTTAACCATAAAAATATTTTTGTTGCTTCTCCATAACTTTAATTTTCCTGTGCACATGAATCATAATGTAACTAAGTTTCCAAAAGGGGTTAAAGTCTACACGTTGAGAACGGCTGGACTAAGAGAACTTTTGGGCACACATATATGAATAAATACTTGAGTGTATGTCAGGTTCGCTGGTGTGTAAGTTTGAGTCTTTTAATGTGTGTATGGCAGGCTGTGTGTTTTGATGTGTTTCACAGCTTCACATTGCCATATACATGGTATTAGTAAAACATTTATTGAGTGTAATTATTTCTTCATATTAATAATTTTCTCACAGTATGAAAGACTTAAACCTATATTTCGAAAATGAGAAAAGAACAAACAAGAAAACTGAATGGAGCCTATGATTAGAGGGCTATGGAAAGGGTAATGCAAGAGAAAAAAATCAAAGGAAAAAGTGAACAAAAAGAAAAGGAGGTGGATAGCACAAAGAACAAAGTAGAGGCAGGAAAGGAGAGAAATTCTTTCTGTCCATGGGTTTGTACCTGGAGCAAATGAAAGGAAAGATCAGGACTGACCATCTCACTGAGGCAGGAAAAGCACCTCAGACACCTTAGAACACCAGCCCTCCTATGACTATGAGAAACTCTGGGAAATGTTGAAGACCCAGCAGTGATAAGCAATGACACCAGCAATGGTATACTGCTAAAGACCAAACCTTGTTGGTCTGTTTCTCTATGAAATGGTTATTCAGTAACTGACCAGCAGCATGGAGATCACCTAGGAGCTTGTTTAAAAACATGTAAGTTCATGCCCTGTTCCAGAGCCACTGAATCAGCATTTGCATTTTAACAAGATCTCATTTGATTTGTATGCACACTGTAGTTTGAGAAATACTGTGCCATCCTTTATGGATCCCTGGGGCAACGTTAGCATTGCTTTACATGCAGATAATGAAGAGCCAGGCACTGGGGATGCCATAAAAGCTGCATGATGTCTAAGTCAAGTGACTCCCAGGGCAGGTGGTAATTCTTGACAATTCCCTAAGAAACAGGGGTTGGGGGAAGCTTATTTTAGTGAATACACTCATGGGGTTGCATTAGTTGGAAAAATAAATGCTTGCTTTTGGAAATGATAGTGAGATTTTATCATCAGTGGTACGGGTATGTATTTTCTTATCCCGTACAGTAGTGTTTACGTGGATTTATAAGCCATTCACATTTTTAATAAAGTATATTTGTTTAACAAGAATATAACTTGTATAAGACTTTAGTGGATGTCAGGACATCAGCTTGGGAATAAGAATAGCATTGTAGCTCAGTTAACATTGGTGGTAGAAAATATAGTATCTTATAAACATTTATGATGGATAACTTTATGTGTGAGTGGGCCTGCAGGTTTTCCTTACTGTGACAACACATATAACAACTGAGTATACTCTTCATCAAAGCACAGTCATCTCATATTTATGGTATTAAATAAAACAAATCTCAGTTCCACAAAACAACCAATCAGTATTAAATAGTAAAATTATAAAATGGAAATATTTATTACATGATAATTATATATTTAGAAGTTAAAATATGTGAATTAATCACTCTTATTACTTAGTAATTCCTTATTCAAAATCCATCTTATAATAATAATATAATAATGTATTTGTGCATTATTTTAAACAGACCCTTAAGTGAGCCAGTACTATGTGAAGGAACATGGCAAATGTTTTGCTTCTTTAGAAATGTATAGGGTTTGGGGATTTGGCTCAGTGGTAGAGCGCTTGCCTAGCAAGTGCAAGGCCCTGGGTTCGGTCCCCAGCTCCGGAAGAAAAAAAAAAGAAAGTAATAGAAATGTATAATCAGTACAGTACTAAAACCCACTGTTACCGTTTAACACATCTATTTCTCAAATGTAAAGAAGGCCATATTTTAGGTAATCAACCGAATCAAAATATTCATTATCACTTAGCAGTAAGTGAAGTGAGAATTGTAGATTTGAGTGGGAAAAATAAATTTTATCCTTAAACACTGTTATCACCTTCTGAATGCAGCCAGAGCATCTGTGTGTCATGTGCCACAGGGTGAGACTAGACCTGGCAAGTTATGAGCTGACATAAGATTTTACAGTCACTAATTTCTTTTTCTATTATTTTCAATGACTGTGTAGATTAGAAACTTGGTCTTTTAGTAAACATGATTACTTTTCATGACCCTGCCTTATTTGGTCAATTCTTACCTAAATCTACCTCCGTTGCTGTTTTTACAGTATTTCTAGTGGTATTACTCATTCTTCTTTTTTGCATTCTTTAATAAGGCTCAGAAATAATGGATTTAACAAAATTGCCTCTACAACATATAATGTTTTCATGTTATGTACTCTTAAGGAAAGATGGTTGATGTCTCTTAATATGGAAGAAGGAAGTTGTGAGTTTGGGCATTTTGGAATAGGAATAAAATTAAACATCATAATATGACCATAAGAACAAATATAAATCAATACAAATAACACGTATAGCAAAAGTGTGATGTGTGAAATACATGCATAGATACAATCTTGAAGGAAGAAGCATTGGCATCAGAAATCTAGCTATTGTATTAGAACTTGGATTTTCTTACTAGATCCTGAGTTGTCTCTTTAGATTATATTTAGTTAACCTGTGTTTCAACAATTAATTCAGAAACGCTTATCTTGAGTAATATTTGGTAGCTCTGACTGAACCCTTCAGATATGTTTCAAATTTCGAAATCAATTACTTGCTAAATATATTTGAAATACAATTGCAATTTGAAATCATTAACTTGCTAAATAAATGCTCAGCTCCTGCATTCTTCCATTGTGCTTTTGAATGGGCCTAAGTTTCCTGGTTTGAATTCCTTCTTTTGAGTCCATAGTCTTGGTGTCTTTGTGTTGTCTTTGTGATGTAATTCAAAACTTAATCCTGAAACTAGCTCACAGCTGAGATTTCCTTACCTCAGCTGCAAGGATGTGCCAAAAATAATCGTCACTTTTCCTATTGAAATACAATTTTGGAATATATTTTGCTCTGATGTATTTGTTATTTCAATAGATTGCATACACTAATTAATGGACAATAATATATTTTGTGTGTAAAATGGAAAATTTCCAAAAACAAAGGCAACAGGTCTTGCCTGCCTTTATTCGTTATAGTGGATAGATTCACCTGTGGAGATCAGTAGTACTGGTAATAGAACAGGGCTGTTCATTACTTGTGGTAGCTCTTCTTGTTGTCCCTTTTGACAGACTCAAAGGTGGAAATAAAGATGAAAGTTTCAAACTGTAGTTAGAATATGAATTATACCCAAAAAGTTAGTGAATATGGAGATTAATTTGCATACAGCATACTCATAGGTTGGGCGTTTAGAAGGTGAACAGATCCAGATAGATCTGATTCATATAAAATGCCCACAGCTTTTGTACCGAAAGAGCGTACCTCTAAATGGGGAGCCGCGTCTCTCGCTCCGATCGCGGGGTGGGGTGCCCCCAGGAATCACGAGTAGCCATCTTGATGTAACAGCAAGAGGTAGCTTTTATTAACGAGATCCCTATTAGCGGGATCCCGGGTCGATACGTATCCCACACAGGAGACAGAGGAATCGACCCCAAGCTTCCAAACTTGGGGGTTTAATATAGGGGCATTCACGCGGTTACACATGATTGGTCATTTCAAATGGTGCAGTTACTTTTGGCGCGAAATTACATCAGCAAGGAGTACGTGCTCTTTAGCAGCTTGGCAGGCAGGTAGGGTGGCTCATCTCACTCAGTGGGGTGAAGGACGGGGAGGGGGTGGCTACAGATGATCAATGTCCTTGGGGCTGATAGCTGGTTTGGCAAGTCCTATCTCTGGCTCTCCCTCAGGCACGTCCGGCCCTGCACATCCGGACTCTGACAATGAGTAACCTTTTTTTTTTTTTTTTTTTTGGTTCTTTTTTTTCGGAGCTGGGGACTGAACCCAGGGCCTTGCGCTTCCTAGGTAAGCGCTCTACCACTGAGCTAAATCCCCAGCCCCACATGAGTAACCTTTTTAAATCTCTAGTTCTACAGTACTCCCTGGTCCTCTGCTGGGGCATCCCTACTCAAAGAATTACAGCTTTTTGTGACCCTGCTAGAATATGCACTGAGCAGGGCTTAAGTCCTCAAAGACAATAAGCACTCCTGTGGAATTTGAGTGTGCTAACAAGACCTGAAGCCACTCTAGTATGCCTCTACAAGGTCAGCATCTCTATACTTTGCCTGGGGAAGATTAATTTCATGGGATTTAGGAAAGATGATAAAGAATTTAAGAGTTGGGATATTGTTACAATTATCATCCAGGGATATTTCAGGAATGATTCTCTTTGCTTTGAACTCTTCTTCCTTTTTGATGCAATCTTCCTGGCCACTATGAGGTGAACAGATTTTCTATGCTGGGCCTTTTTACCAGGATGCTTCTGTTTTATTATAGATCCCAAACAATGGAGCCAACTATGCATGTTAAAAACTTAGAAATTATCATTCAAAATCATCCAGTTGACTAGGATTCCAACAACCCATAAAATGTAGGAGAAATTGTTAGAGGGATTGAATCATACTTAGAAAATTTCTGCACTGCATACAAAGCAACAGAAAAGAGAGAGCCTGCAAATAAGAGGAGACTCTTATTAGCTACTTATTTGACAAGACATTAATACCTAAATTGTATAAACTGAAAACGAGTAAAAGTTATATGTCTTAGTCTACATTATGTTGATATAAAGAGCACAGCAACTTGTATGAAGGAAAGCATTTTACTGGGTTTGCTTAAAGTTAAAGAGGTTTAGTCCATTATCAGCTTGATGGGAAGCATGGGTGGCAATATGACATGGTGCTGGAGAAATAGTTGTCAGTTCTACATCCAAATAGGAGGGCAGTAGGAAGAGAGAGAGCCACTGGGCCTGGACTGGGCTTCTGAATACTCAAAGCCCAGCCCCAGTGATACACTTCCTCCAACAAGTCTCTATCTACCTCACCAAGTCCATACCTCCTAGTTCTCCCAAATATTTACACTCTATGATGACTAAGCACTAGTGTTTATTGGTGTGTCCTAATTCAAACCACACCATTAATATCTAAGCAAAAATTGGCTAGTGGATTTACTAGTTATTAAATAAAAGTAAAAATAGTGAAATAATCAGCATCCTTAGAGATAAGCACAATATAATCAAAGCTCTTCAAAATATAATCAAAGCTCTTCATATAACTCTAGTAATGATGGTTGTCATCAAGAAAATGAACGGCAGATACTCATAGGAATGTAGGGTACATAGGTTCATATGAAACCCTAGTAGGAGTATATAAGTTAGTACTAACATAATAGAAGTTAATATGGGTTTTTTCAAAGATTAAGGGTAGAATATTAATATCATAGGAATACTAGTCTGGATACATAGTTGGAAGTCATTTAATTAAGCATGGAATAGTTGTATATCCTTGTCCGTTGCAGGAATTTCAACAATAGAACAGTACTAGCTTACATGTCCATTGAGAAAAGAAGACATAAAGAAAATTAGCTACAAATGAATAATGAAATTTTATCTATAAGAACAAAATTATGTCATTTGTTGGAAAATGGATAGAATTTGAAATCATCCTAAACAAAGCCAGAGATTGTAGGAAATAAGGGGTTACAAGGGAGGAGAAGAAACAACTCTGTTGATAAGTATGAATGGGAGCAAAGTTAATGAAAAATAAAAATTGATAATGAAACTTATAATTATGAATATTGATGAAAGAAAATTCAGGAAACAGAACACAGAAAGCACTATATGTATTGGAAGAACTGCCTCCTTACTGTGTGTGTTTCTTTCAGGATCTGTGTTGGATGTGTTTTGTATACAGGGCTATAAGCTGTCTATGAAGAGGCAAGGAAGTATTTGGAATTGTCCATTGAAATATATTATACTGAGAAAAATTTAAAAATGAAGATTTTTTAAAAATTTATATTAACAACCCTATATACACATGTAGGCTTAATGTATAGTTTAATGTTAAAATTTATTATACAGTAAACACATTATAATTGCTAACAAGATAAAAGCTATATTCAAAGGATACAAATTACCAATTTAACAAATTTCTTTCAAGGTTAAACAAATCATTTCTCTTTGGTAGAGATTCAAAGGCAGAGAGAGTGGACAGATTTGTAGTAGGTACTGTAATAGAACTAAGTGATGAGATTCAAGATTATTAGCATGACATGGTCTGAAGCCGCTAGATGAGCATTGTGTTCTTCTGTCCTGTCTTAGTTACAGTTTCTATTGCTGTGAAGAAACACTATGACCACAGCAATTCTTATAAAGAAAATAACTTACTTGGTAATGGAACTCCAGGTCATCATGGCAAGATTCATGGCAGCAAACAGTCAAAGACACACTTCCTACAGCAAGAACACCCCCACTTCAACAATGTCACGCCTCTGCATAGTGTAAATTCCTATTTACTTATGTGGGCCATTTTTAAACCATCATATTCTACTACAGACCCCTCATAGGTTGGTAGCCATACCATAAAGCAGACATGCCTTTAGTATGACTTCCAAAGTCCCTATAGTCGGTCAGTCTAAAACCTGCTTAAAATTCTATAGTCTCTTTGGAGAGTCATGCAATCTCTTACCCATCACCCCTGTACAATCAAAATAAAACAAGATTATAATCGTCCAAAATATAAATGACATATATATGCATATGTATAAGTATATGTATATGTATATATAAGAAAGAAAGGGATCATAGTGAGGAAATACTGTGCAAAAAAAAAAAAAAAAACAAGACTGCCAGACAGTTGGGATAATCCAAACTCTCCATCTTCTTGTCCGATAACAAAATACTCTTCATATCTCTAAGTCTTTTCAGCTTTGTTCACTAAACACACTTCTTTCTCTTGGGCTGGTTCCAATTCATGTTATCAGTCTTCCGTGGCAGATATTCCATGGCTCTGGCATCTCCAACATTTTGGAATCTGAAAGACAATACAGGCTTCACCATCATACAGTGGCCTCTCTAGGTTTCCATGCAGGGACACATCTACCACGATCTTTTTTTTTTTTTTCCTTTCTTCAATTTTTTTCTTTTTTCTCTTTTTTTTTTTTTTTTTTCTTTTTCCTTTTTTCCTACATCTTTATTAAAGTGGGTATCTCTTATTTACATTTCAATTGTTATTCCCTTTCCCGGTTTCCAGGCAAACATCCCCCTAACCCCTCACCCTCACATTCTATATGGGTGTTCCCACCCCATCCTCCCCCTATTACCGCCCTCCCCCCAACAATCACCTTAATTGGCGGTTAATTCTTGGCAGGACCAAGGGCTTTCCCTACCACTGATGCCCTTACTAGGCTATTCATTGCTATCTATGCAGTTGGAGCCCAGGGTCAGTCCATGTATAGTCTTTGGGAAGTGGCTTAGTCCCTGGAAGCTCTGGTTGGTTGGCATTGTTGTTCATACGGGGTCTCGAGCCCCTTCAAGCTCTTTCAGTCATTTCTCTGACTCCTTCAAGGGGGGTCCCATTCTCAGTTCAGTGGTTTCCTGTTGGCATTCGCCTCTGTATTTGCTGTATTCTGGCTTTGTCTCCCAGGAGAGATCTACATCCAGTTCCTGTCAGCCTGCACTTTTTTGCTTCATCCATCTTATCTAGTTTGGTGGCTGTACATGAATGGGCCACATGTGGGGCAGGCTCTGAATGGGTGTTCCTTCAGCCTCTGTTCTAAACTTTGCCTCACTATTCCTTCCCAGGGGTATTCTTGTTCCCCTTTTAAAGAAGGAGTAAAGCATTCGCATTTTGGTCATCCTTCTTGAGTTTCATGTGTTCTGTGCATTTGAGGTAATTCGAGCATTTGGGCTAATATCCATTTATCAATGAGTTCATACCATGTGTGTTTTTCTGAGATTGGGTTACCTCACTCAGCATGATATTTTCCAATTCCATCCATTTGCCTATGATTTGATAGCTGAGTAATATTCCATTGTGTAGATGTACCGGATTTTCTGTATCCATTCCTCTGTCGAAGGGCATCTGGGTTCTTTCCAGCTTCTGGCTATTATAAACAAGGCTGCTATGAACATAGTGGAGCATGTGTCTTTGTTATGTGTTGGGGGCATCTTTTGGGTATATGCCCAGGAGAGGTATAGCTGGGCCCTAAGGTAGATCAATGTCCAGCTTTCTGAGGAACATCCAGACTAATTTCCAGAATGGTTGTACCAGTCTGCAATCCCTCCAACATCCTCACCACATCCTCGCCAGCATCTGCTGTCGCCTGAGTTTTTGATTTTAGCCATTCTGACTGGTGTGAGGTGGAATCCCAGGGTTGTTTGATTTGCATTTCCCTTATGACTAAAGATGTTGAACATTTCTTTAGGTGCTTCTCAGCCATTCTGCATTCCTTAGCTATGAATTCTTTGTTTCGCTCTGAACCCCATTTTTTAATAGGGTTATTTGTCTCCCTGCGGTCTAACTTCTTGAGTTCTTTGCATATTTTGGATATAAGGCCTCTATCTGTTGTAGGATTGGTAAAGATCTTTTCCCAATCTGTTGGTTGCCGTTTTGTCCTAACCACAGTGTCCTTTGCCTTACAGAAGCTTTGTAGTTTTATGAGATCCCATTTGTCGATTCTTGATCTTACAGCATAGGCCATTGGTGTTTTGTTCAGGAAGTTTTCTCCAGTGCCCATGTGTTCGAGATTCTTCCCCACTTTTTCTTCTATTAGGTTGAGTGTACCTGGTTTGATGTGGAGGTCCTTGATCCACTTGGACTTAAGCTTTGTACATGGTGATAAGAATGGATCGATCTGCATTCTTCTACATGCTGACCTCCAGTTGAACCAGCACCATTTGCTGAAAATGCTATCTTTTTTCCATTGGATGGTTTTGGCTCCTTTGTCAAAAATCAAGTGACCATAGGTGTGTGGGTTCATTTCTGGGTCTTCAATTCTATTCTACTGGTCAATCTGCCTGTCTCTGTACCAATACCATACAGTTTTTAACACTATTGGTCTGCAATACTACTTAAGTTCAGGGATAGTGATTCCCCCGGAAGTCCTTTTATTGTTGAGGATAGTTTTAGCTATCCTGGGTTTTTTGTTATTTCAGATGAATTTGCAAATTGTTCTTTTAACTCTATGAAGAATTGGATTGGAATTTTGATGGGGGACTGCATTGAATCTGTAGATCGCTTTTGGTAAAATGGCCATGTTTACTATATTAATCCTGCCAATCCATGAGCATGAGAGATCTTTCCATCTTCTGAGATCTTCTTCAATTTCTTTCTTCAGAGACTTGAAGTTCTAATCATACAGATCTTTCACTTGCTTGGTTAAAGTCACACCGAGGTATTTTATATTATTTGTGACTATTATGAAGGGTGTCATTTCCCTAATTTCTTTCTCAGCTTGTTTCTCTTTTGTGTAGAGAAAGGCTACTGATTTATTTGAGTTAATTTTATACCCAGCCACTTTGCTGAAGGTATTTATCTGGTTTAGTAGTTCTCTGGTGGAACTTTTGGGATCACTTAAGTATACAATCATATCATCTGCAAATAGTGATGTTTTGTCTTCTTCCTTTCCAATCCATATTCCTTTGATCTCCTTTTGTTGTCTGATTGCTCTGGCTAGGACTTCCAGAACTATATTGATAACATAGGGAGAGAGTGGGCAGTCTTTTCTAGTCCCTGCTTTTAGTGGGATTGCTTCAAGTTTCTCTCCATTAAATGTTATCTCATTTCATGGTTCCCCATCCAGAAATCTGCTATCCTATCCCCCCTCCCCCTGCTTCAATGAGGTTGCTCCCTCACCTACCCACCCACTCCCTCCCACCCCCCCATGACATTCCCCTACCCTGGGGTATCGAGCCTTGACAGGACCAAGGACTTCTCCTCCCATTGATGCCTGGCAAGGCCATCCTCTGCTACATATGTGGATGGAGTCATAGGTCAATCCCTGTGTACTCTTGGGAGATGGTTTAGTCCCTTCTTAACCCCTTCTGAGTATACTAGACAATAAATTCAGACCCATGTAGCCTTAGCTGCCAAGTTCTGCTGCTGTCTGTGAGTGGAAAACAGCCCTGTCATTCAGTTACATCTCTACTTTCTTATTATTTTCTTTTTTTTTTAAATGTTTTATTAGATACATTTCTTTCCTTATATTTCAAATGTTATTCCCCTTCCCAATTTCCTGTCCATAAGCTCCCTTTCCCTCCCCTCTCCCTCCCCCTCCCCCATACCGGTATTCCCCTCTTACACCCCCCTTACTGCCCCCCCATATTCCCCTGCACTGGGGGTCCAACTTTGGCAGGACCAAGGGCTTCCTCTTCCACTGGTGCCCCAACGGTTTCCTTCATTGCCTAAGTTTGGCTCTACTGAAACTTGCTCCATAGAGTAGGATGGCCTAGTATTCAGAGATCCAGCAGCCTCTGCCTTCTGAGTGATGCAAATAAAGTCACTCCTTTTCATTGTAGATCTGCATAATCATGACCACTAAAAACCACAGGACACAGTACACATTAAGCTGTTTTGAAATCTTTTCTGCAAATGTATTTAATCCAGTTATTAATTTAATTAATTTAATCAATCCAATTATTCAATTTAGCCTGGGGCAGATTTTGCTTTGGACAGGAGGAAAACACAGCTACATTTTTCAAAAAAAAAAAAAAAAAAAAAAGTCACAAAGAAAGTCTTTAGCTCACATACTAAAATTCTTCTCCTCCTAAATCTCCCCCACACTTCAAATCATGCTCATTACTGCTGTCTTCCATGCCTATGGTGGGCATTCTTAAACTACCACATGTAGTGAGGTTGCTACTATTGGCTGGTGTCTATAGTTCGTAGAGCTGGATATCAGCACAGGTTAGAGAAACTGTCAGTTATTACTTAATTTCTTACTTTATTGGAATGATTGCTGTAGAGCTTGGATGTTTCATATCTATTATTCTCTATGATCTACCATTATCCATTTATACATTCAGTTTAAAGTTTATATATTTTTATATATTTTATTCATGACAGTCTTATAAAAATGAAGAAATGTGTGCATATACTTGCATATCCCCTTTTCTACCAGCATACAAAGACTTCATTTTATCTTTCTATATTTTTCTAAGTTATCTTCCATAAAATCTACATGAAGTTCCTTTGCATTAATATAAATAATTTAAAGGGCCATCTTCCAAATTGGGCTTCCTCTGACTTTTTCTATGTAAATGAGTTTGCTCATGGATGCTTTCGTAAGCTACATTTCAAATTGTAATACATCTCCTCACACTTTCTCAGGAATGGATTTTGAGGAAAATATAGCTTTAACATTTGATCACTAAATATTAACCAATGCTGCTTATCCTTCAAGATGGTGAGAGACGTCTTTGACCATAGAGTCACTTCAGAATAACTGAGTAAAAGAAAATTGAAGATAATTCTATTGGAAAGCCCGAATTGTTTTACTTCCTTAAAATAGTCATGCCTGTTTTAACGACTGTACTTATAAAAGTTTAGCATGAGTTATGTTTTTATTTGGTAGGTTAAGGTTACCCAAAGATAATTTGATAAAAAAATTTGAGGCTATTTTGAAAGGTGTCGTTTGCCTGATTTCTTTCTCAGTCTATTTGACAAAAGACTCCTCCTATTCTCATAAAAGAGGGCTACTGGATTTAGAAATTTAATTTAATACCCAGCTACCTTATTGAAAATGTTTAGCAGTTGTAGGAGTTTCCAGGGATATAATTTTAGGTCAGTTGCTTATACTATCATCTATGCAAATAAAAATACTTTGACTTATGCCTTTCTGGTTTGTATCCCTTTTGATTTCCTTCCTTAAGTTGTCTTATGCTCTAACTAAGACTTAAGAACTGTACTGAATACTTATGAGGAAGGTGGGCAACCTTATCTTGTTCCTGATTTGAGTGGACTTATTTTAAGTTTCTCTCCACTGAAGTCGAGTTTGGCTATTGACCTTTTGACCTTCTTTGTTGAGGTACGAGGTGTGTCCCTTGTGTCCCTTACCTCTCCAGAACTTTTATCATGAACTGGTTTTGAAGAATTTCAAAGGTCTTTTTTGAATCTAGTTAGATCATCATGTGGTTTTCATTATATATATATATATATATATATATATATATATATATATATATATATGTTGAACCACTCCTATGTCTCTGATAAGATCTCTACTTGATCATGATGGATGACCTTTTTTAATGTGTTCTTGGATTCAGCTTAAATGTGTTTTATTGGCAATTTTTGCATTCTTGTACATAATGGAAAATTGCTTTGTAATTTTTTGTTGTCTTTATGTGATTTGGGTATTAAAATGAATTTGGTAATAGTCCTGTTTTATTGTGTGGAATAATTTGAGGATTATTACCATTAACTCTTCTTTGAAAATCTTGTAGTATTCTGGGCTAAAACTATCTTGCCCTGGGCTTTTAAAATTATTATTGTCGTTGCTGCTGCTGCTGCTGCTGCTGCTGTGTGTTGTTGTTGTTGTTGTTGTTATTTTGTTTTGTTATTTTGTTTCACAGAATTTTAATGACTGCTTTTATTTTACTAGGGATTTTGGATCTCTTCAAATTCCTTATCTGATATGTATTTAAGTTCATTAAGTGATATACATCCAGGAAATTATATACTTTGTTTTGTATTTTCCAATATGGTAGAGTACAGATTTTTAAAGTATGTTCTTATAATTCTCTGTTTTTCTTTGTCTTTTGTTAAAACTCTCTTTTCATCTCTCTCTCTGTCTCCCTCTCTTTCTATTTTCTTTTATTTTGTTTTTATCTCTGCTTTTCAGTTAATTTGAATGGAATTTTGTCAATCTTACTGATTTTCTCAAAAACAAACAAAAAATCAACCTGTTTGTTTGACTACTTCTTTGCATTGCTTTTAATTTAATTTAATTGATTTTGGTTCTGACTTGGATTGTTTCTTTCCCTTTATTCCTTTTGTGTGTTCTTTTTATAGAGCTTTCTGGTGTGCACTTAAGTTACCAATATGAAATATCTCAATTTTTTTTAATGTAGCCACTTTGTACCATCAAATTGCCTATTAGATCTAACTTCATTTTTTCATAATAACTCTATGTTGTATATTAATTTGCATTCTATTCTATAATGTATATTATTTTTCTTAATTTCTGTCTTGACACATATTCTCTTACTAGTAAGTTTTTCATTGTCCGTGTGTTTTTAAGCTTTCTGTTGTTTCTCTTGTTGTTGATATCCAGCTTTAGTTGAGGACAGATAGGATTTAGGATGTAATCTCAGTTTTTTTTCTTTTTAACATAATCTATCCTGATTATTGTTTTTCTCTATCTTACCTTCTCTTGGGATACACTTCTTTCTCAGAAATACCATCATATCACTAAACTGAGAACCATGATTTATATGCAGAAAATCTGGTGAAATCTAGTGTAGGACCTGTGAACATTGCTTCAGTCTCTGTGAATTCATGAGTATTTCTTATGCTTATCTAGAGACCCTTGTTTTCTCAGTATCCACATCTTCTCTGACTCTTACAGTCTTTTTGCCCCCTTTCCACAGGTTTTCCTGAGCTCTGATGGACAGATTTGATGGAGACATCTGTCATTTAGGGCTGGGTGTTCCAAAGTCTCTAAATCCCTGCATGATGTCTGGCCGTGGGTCTCTTTGTTCTCATCTGCTGCAGGAAGGCACATAAAGCTGATGATGGCTGAGCAACGCACTACTCTATGAGTAAAGCACAATGTCACTAACAGATATTTTATTCCTACATTAAAAAAAACTGATTTTACACCATGTCTGTGCATTATCTGGTCTCAGATTCTTGGTTATCAAAGTGGTGCTAGGTTCCATCTAATGTCGCGGGTCTTAAATCTGATATTGCTTGGTTAGTACCACAGACTTTCTGTTACCATTGCCCTAGTACATCTGGAAATCAGGAAAACATTGTATTTTAAATAATTTGTGGTTTGTTTTGTTTTAACATTTCTCTGTTGAGTGGAGAGGAGCGTCATGTAGCAAAGATGGTAGAAAATAGGGTAGATGTAGGCATCAGCTCCACTTCTCCTTGTTCAGTGAGTTATGTAGGTGTTATCTTCGGCAATGGGGCTTTGTTGACAGTTTTAGAGAGCAAGCTACAGGCTTGGCAACAACCTGGATTGCTGAGGGAATACCCAGGGGAACCTATCAGACAAGCATTTAATTAGATACAATCCAATTCCAGGATTGAAAATTTCATTTGGTGACAAGACATGTCCCCATAGTTTTCTGTTCTCATTTAGCTCACTTTCACATATGTATATATTTAAGGAAGTTTCTATCACATTGGCTTTCCCTACTACTCTTCAAATTCCCTTAACCTTAGCTATCTTTGTCCCACATTCTTTTCCTTTAGTCTCTTTCTCCTTATCCTTCCTTTGCAGACTTTGTCCTTCTGTTCCTGTATACATATCTTTCCATAACATTCTATTCTATTTCCTTTTCTTAAAGAGATATGTCTGCCCACAACCCCTTAGTTCCTTACTCTATTTATATCTCTTGTGGTTCTATTTACTATGGCTCAGTTATCATTAATTTAACAGCTAATATTTTCCTTTGTGTTTGAGTAGTCAATTTTGGAGAAAGTTCTATGGGACCCATGTAAAGCTATATTCTTTTATCATACAGTGAAATGTTCTGTAATATGTTAGGTTCCTATAGGTTATAACATCAGTTGGCTCCAGCATTTCTTTGTTTAATTGTTGTCTGGATGACATGTCATGACATTAGCGAACAGTGAGGCTTATGGTGGTGATATTTAAGTCTCACACTATCAGAATTGGAGTAAATATGTCATTTATGCTGTAATAATAGTTCTCTTACAAACTTGAGTGCCCCTTTGCCTCTTATATAGATGTAAATAATTATATGATCCTCTTGGAATATTTTATGAGTATTTTATGGATTTATCTCTCCCTTCTGATTGTGTGAAGTCCAGTTTTTATGATATTAAAATTGTTACATCACCTTGGACTATGTTTTACTTTCCCTTTTATCCATAGGTGTTGTTTATTCTTAATAATAAGTTTTAAAGTGTATTTTTTTTTGATGCAGCAGAAGAATGGATCATGTTCTCACATCCATTCTCTTAGTCTGTGTCCTTTTATTTGGGGAATTGAGACCATTGATGTTGAAAGATAGCCATAAGCAGTTTTTGGTAGTTCTTGTTATTTTGGTTTTGTGTGGTGTGTGTGTGTGTGTGTGTGTGTGTGTGTGTGTGTGTTTCTCCTCTTTTGATTGTTGTCCTGTGAATGCCTAATATTTTCTTAAACTTGGCTCTTGAAACATTTTGACTAGCTAATAATTCCTAGCAATTTTCCAGTCTCGGACTTTTTCCATCTTTAGTACTGCATTTACAAGAACATATTGTGTTACCACAATTTTACATTGGTTCTGGGATTCAAAACTCATGTCTCAGTGTTTGGGCAGACATACACTGAGATACAACCCCAGCTGTTTACCCTTTGCAGCCACCTAAGTATGGGTATTTTACAGCTTCTAAATTCTCTTTCTCCTTATGTTTTATATTTTGCTCGTATCTACAGTTCTATTAGACAAGATCGTAGTCAGAAGAGTGTGTGTGTGTGTGTGTGTGTGTGTGTGTATGTGTGTGAGAGAGAGAGAGAGAGAGAGAAGCAATCATAACCATATAGTTTGTTAGATCAATGTTTACTCAACAGTAAATTTGCAACATAGTTTTAAAATTGTTACAATAATTTTAACTCTTTTAAATGAGTTATAAAATTGTGAAATAAATTATGGCTCATATTTCTGCTTATAAATTCTGATTAACCTTTATTTTAAGTTGACAAAATCCTTATTTGTGTGTTTCACAAGTAACTTCTCATTAGGCTGAAGATGTTCTAAGTTGAAAACTTTTGAACTGATATTTAAAGTTGTTAACAAATTTATTCATAAATAGGAAAAATAATGAGGAAAGATTAAAAGATATATCACATCCTTTCACTCTATCTGTACAAGGCACTCAGAGTATAATTTGTCCCTGAATATTCCTTATAAATGGTCTAGATTGCTTCACACACAATATAGTGACCTGATTTCTTTCACTAAAATACAGAGAATGTCAATTACACCTTAGACTGTCAGGAATTTGTTAGTTCTTACCATTTTTAAACATTGTTCTTAGCATTGCAGGACAGCCATGAACCTGCATTAAATACAGATGGTGATGCTTGCAGCCAACTATTGGACTGAGCATGGGGACCACAATGTAGGCATTAGGAAAAGGACTTAAGGAGCTGAAGAGGTTTGCAACCCATAGGAAGAACAACAATATCAGTGATCCAGACACCCCAGGGCTTCCAGGGGCTAAACTACCAACCAAAGAATACATGTGGAGCGAACCATGGCTCTAGCTGCATACATAGCAGAGGATGGCCTTGTTGGACGTCAATAGGAGAGGCTCTTGGTCCTATGAAGGCTCGATGCCTCAGTATAGAAGAATGCCAAGGTTGTGAGCTGGTAGTGGGTGTGTGAGTGGGTGGTGGAGCATCCTCATAGAAGTGGGGGGGGATGGAATAGGAATAGGAGGTTTACAGAAGTAAAGCCAGGAAAGAGGATAGCATTTGGCACACAAAGAAATAAAATATCCAATAAGTTGAGAGATCAAATCTTTAGGCTTCATACTTCATCTTAGAGAACCTGACCCAAGGCTGAACTCAAGTTGACTAACAGGCTGGTACCTAGCACCACTTTTGAGGCTACCACCCAACAAGACCAGAATTTAACACCAGTTTCCAGGTTACCCTTCAACAAGACCTGCATCTAGCACCGGTTTCCAGGTTATTCCCAACAAATCTGCACCTCCAGGTTACAAGCTTGCCCCTGACACTTCACTTTCTAACAACCACCAATCAGGAAGAAAACAGAAGGTTATGGTTTGGTACCTAACACCAACAAAAGCCATAACGACCCCCCCCCCATTCAGATGTGTACCAGACTAAATACCTCCTTCTCACCTCTATAAATGCCTTCCTGAAACTGCGCTCTGGACCCCTTCCATTCTCCTGCATCAGAGATGGTGGTGTCATCCAAGTTCCAGCTTGATAAAGAGACCCTGATAGGATTGCATAGGATTTGTCTCTTTGGTGTTCTTATTGGTGTTCACAAATATGTCCTGACACAACAATGTGGGTTCTAGGAACAGCATCAAAACAGTATCTGCTGAGCATTAATACACATACTCAACGAGTCATTTCTCTACCTCCTCGTATTTTTTTTTTTTGCAGAAGTTTCTCCTTGCCCTTCCCATAATGTGATTGTACCCCTAGCTAAGCTACACATTCCCCAGAACTATTTTGTTTGGCGTTACAGTTTTTACCTCAATTTCTGGGGAAAGGAAACAAAACGAACAAACAAAAACAACGAAGGAACAAAGCTCCAACTCCTTGGAAGCGAGGACAGTGGGGAATGTGACAGATGACATTTTTGCAGTTTTGACACTGCTGGCATTTACTCAGGACAGGTGGCATGTGGGCATCAGCAGGCATGTCCGTCATTCAGCACTTTTGTAATGATAGTTTGCTGTCTTCTCTCACACTAACTTGCAACGATAAGCTCGTTTTTAAAAGGACTTTGAAGTGTGTGTGTGGGGTGGGGGGCAGTAAAAGCAATTCGCCAAACAATGGATGCACTGACCAGGCAAGGGATGATTCTCCTAGGGGCCATCTGACAGCTGGAACTTTTGTATCTGCTAAGATCAATCCATGCAGCACGGATAGCCACATGTCCTCATTGGCAAGTGACAATCTGACAGTCTAGAGGCTGCTTCCTGTCCCTGAAAGCCACACCCAAACCAAAGCTTATCCTCATAAGCATGGCACAAGAGTATGGCTGGAGGGGACCTGAACAATCTGACAGGAACCAGTAAGGACCCTTGCTAAAAGCCTATTAGGGCCTCTCCTGTGCTGCAGCTCCCCGAGTATTTAAGGCAGAATAAGAGTTTATGAGCAGAAAAGATGTCTCCATATAAATAACACACAAGATTTTATGGTCCGTTTTATGCCACAACTTAAATATTCACTAAGAGAGGGCCATGCTTCATCTTAATGGCAGGAGAGTTTGACTTTTTAATTTATCATTTTATTGATTTCTTCCTACAAAGCCTAAGAAGAATAAAGCCATATGTTCATTATATACATGTCATATGATGAGAAAACTACCTTTCCTGTTGTTTATTCAAAAAGAGTGGAACATGTGATACCAAACAGTAAATTCACTTGAAAAATAATTCTGAATTAGTTACTCGAATTTCGTACGCCTAGCAGCAAAATGTCTGGCCCATTGAATGTTGATAATATATAAAAGTACAGAAGCAAAATGAAGTCCCATATTTTTCCAAACGGATTTGGTGGTATTGGTGTGACCCTATATTTATGTCTGTTTTTCAGTGTCCCCAGCACTCAAGTTGGCGGGGTCTCGCTGTTAGTATTATCTTGTTCTGGCATTACGGGCACACTGAAGTGGTACTTCCGCTATGATTATTCCGCTCCCCTCGTGTGGCTCTTCAGTTCTGCAGTAGGGCGATAGCAGCTGCCAGAAGGTTGGCTTTCTCTCACTCCTCAGTCACACTAGGCATTTCCGCCTCTCACTTACTTATCCATTTGTCTAATCTCATTCACTTTCTGCGTTGATGCTTTCTATGATATTTTCGCCTGAAGCCTCAATCTTCAGTGAAGCTTACAGATGAGTTCCTGGAAATCACTTGAAGGAAGGCCAGAGCGCCCACCTGGGAACCAATTCTAAGCAATCTGGAATACCCAGATAGGATGTGTAGCTGTTCAGTGTAGGAACTAACCAAAGATTATCTTAGGAATAAAATAGAATGAGTGGATTTTTTTCAGTGTTTAAAAATGTGGTAGAAGTATAAATATTTCCTATCCGACGTATTAAGTTATAGAATTTTTTTTTATTGTGTGTAGATAGGACTCAAATGAAAATGGTTTTGAAAGGTATAGGTCTGTGACCAGCTCTGAGGATTTTTGCTACAGAAAATTCTGACTGGAGAATCATGTACTCAAAATATCATTAAGGCTAAACAGGTCTCTCCAGGTTTTAACAGACAAGTGAAGAAACAGTTTTGTAAGGTGCACACATGGGATTCAAGCACTTTTGAAGCAGATGCCTCAAAATTTCAAAGATCACAGATTGAGTATCAGCCTTTGCTACTTATACAGTTACAATCTAACAACAATTGAGTTCAGGGACATATGGGAGCCTCCATCAGCAAATAATAAAAATCAGTATGATTATCAAAATTTTGGTCTTAATCAGCAGAGGTTTCAAGCCTTATAATAGTTAAAGTATAAAATCAAAAATAAACCTGAAAAGCTTATAGTACTTAATTTAGAATAGTTCAAGAGCACTATCTTTTTAACCTTAAAATAGATCAGCTAGCATGTAGTTGAAAAATATTTCTTACAAACATGTTTATGAATTGCAAAGCTACTAGCAGAGTAGCTATAACAATTTTCTATATTTAAACTTACAGTACACGTTTATTTGTAAAACTTTTTTAATGCACACATTAAAAAATATATGCATAGTTTCTCAAATCCTATTTGCAAGTTGGCGGTTGTTTCTATAACCAACTTCTGAGGATTTGGAAGGTTACAGAAGCCATGTTCTAAGGATAATGGAGTTACTAATTGATAGATACAAGGGAAAAAGCAAACGATAATTAAAAACATAATGAAAACACTTTAAATTTTCTATTTTATAATGTAAAGAGATATAGAAAATAACAAGTGCAGCTTAAATTTATTTGCTTATTATATTTAAATGTATGCATGCACACACTCAAAGCATATATATGTGTATGTATGTGTGTATATATATATTATGTATTTTATATATATATATATATATATCTTTACATTTACATGAAATTTGCAAGACATTTTCCTCTGGCACACAATATTGTATTCATGAAATAAACACTTACTATGCAATAGTTGAACTTAAGTGTTAATGATAACAAAATGGTTTCATGGGTACTTCCTATTGGAAAATCCCTGTAATCCCAATAATAAATGTTATTTGTGGGTGTGTGTTTGACAAGGGTTTAATCTCCCTAGCATCTCAGGACATTCAATATAGATGATATATTATAGTCATGAATGAATTAGTATTCTTAATGCTGGTAGAGAAAAAAAATCAAATGTCAAAAAAACATAATGTATAAAATGGTAACTGTCAGATAAATGGGCCATTCTTTTTTTATTTAATTAAATATATCCATGACAGAAGCCAATACTGCAGTATTGACTGAATAATTTAATCTTATCATCTTCGGAGTAGGTTTCAAAATAACAGATTGTTCAAGCTGAGGAAGTTATTGAATACTTTCAGATTCACAGGAACCGTGGTTTAAAGCTGACTCCTTCTACTTCATTCCTCAGTGTTGACAGATATTAGAACATTCATAATAAACCTGCCATTAGGTGAACTCAACTCTCCTTTTTTTATTTCCCTGACAGAAAAAATATCCACTTTAGCCTGAAATATTTTCTTTTTAAAGGCCTAATTTATGAGGACCAAAATAACTCATACCAAATGATCTATTCAGACTTTATTTATTGGAAAATATTTTGACATTTGTGATATGTTTAAGATGCTAATAACCAACATAATTATGATGAGTGAGTGATAACTTAGGATGGATTATGGCAGGTATTAAAAGCAAGAGTGCAGTTAAATGACTCTGCAGACACAGTGGGGTCTTAAATATAGTTTTGTTTAGTAAAACTCATGATCATGATGTTAACATGCTTACATGCCACTGTGCCATTCTATTCATGGCCGTGCTCTTCATGATTTTACTTCATTTGGAGCAGGAATAGAAAATACTCGTTAACCTAATGAATTGAAAGGAAAGAAGCATCTACTATCATTTCCAGTACTTTATACTTCTTAATTTCCAGGACTTCCCCAGATCCTCTCTGGTGCATCAGGAGCATCTAAGAGCAAATTTTAGCATAGGTCAATGGAGGTCTGGAGGGCTGCATTCTAGCAGTTCCTGCATGAGGAGCATTGATGCCAGCCACTTGTTGAGTTGCTTCACACAAAGGCGGCAGAACATGACTAGAATATGTTTCCCTCTGTTCAAGTTTAGTTGGAAATCAATGATTTAGAGTGCATGGCTAGCAATGCGTTATGCGCCTAATATGATCTGAACAAGGAGTAGACAAAGAGCCATGTGAAATTTATGGGAGGAAACACAAGGCTTCAACCCTACGAAGAACTATAGTCAACTAAGGAATAATCTTCCCATGGAAGAGCATAACAAATGGTTATCTAATTCCAAAGAGTCAGCCATGAAAGCATGCATACAACATACAAGTAACATTATACAGGATGAGGATGAGCAATACATTTAGTTGTGTGTGTGTGTGTGTGTGTGCAAGTGAATTTCAAAAATATGTAAAATATATATATGTATATATATATGTATGTATGTATATGTGTGTGTGTGTGTGTGTGTGTGTGTGTGTGTGAAATATGTGTATCTATGTAAGCGGAAGTAGTCAACAAGAGGCCAAGAGATTGAGGAAGAACGAAGAGTGTATGGGAGAATGTTGAGGCAGGAGATGGAATGAAGAAGGGATATAATTATATTACTGTCTCAAAAAGAAAGCAGCAACAACAAATTGAACAGCAATCCCATCTATTTCTGGGGATTCATTTCTATTTTAACACTGAAAGTCAAAGAAAGACATTTACTTCAGTTGTATAGCCACTGGTAAGGTGCTAATGCTGCTGTAAAAAAAAATCCTCACCAGCGTTCCTGTAAGCAATAGGATGAAATATCAGGTCACAAATATAGAGATGAAAAGAGAAGAGGGACTGCTTGAGAAGAAGAGAGAGGGCTGGAGAGATGGCTCAGCCGTTAAAGGCTAGGCTCACAACCAAAAATATAAGAGAAGAAGAGAGCAACAAACAGGGCACGAGGGGACAACAGAGGCCAACAGGGTCTGAACGTGATTAGCAAAACGTTGTGTAGATGGAAGAAATATCACAATGAAAACATTTGCTAGTGCATAATAAATATTTAATAAAAAAATATTTAAAATTTGAAAAGAAGAGAAAAAGAAGTGATGGTAAATTAAAATACTAAATACCTTGGGGCCGGGGAACTTTGCTTTGTGCCTCTTCTTCTGATCCACTTTGTCCCTCTCTTCCATGCTATGGGTTACCTTCTGTGTTATGCTGAGCTCCTTTTCCTGTGGAGAAGCTTTTTGTTTTTATTATTATTTTATGTAGCCCTATCTGCTGATACTTCTATCTAGTCCCTGAGTCATTAAAGTTCTGTTCAGAAAGTCCATGCATACCCCTCTGGCTTGAAGAACATTCACGATGTTTCCCCTAGCAATTTCAGCAGCTTTTTTCTTTTTTGCTTTAATTAAGACTTTGATCCATTTTTTAAAATTTTAGTTAATCTTTTTTCTAATACTCCAGATTTTATCCCCCTCCCAGTCCACCCTCTGACTGTTCCCCATCCCTTACCTTCTCCCCTCCCTGCTGTCTTCAGGAGGATGTTCCCACTCATCACCACCCACTTCACCAGACCTCTAAACTCCCTGGGGTCTCCAGTCTCTTGAGGGTTAGGTGCATCTTCTCTGACTGAACCAAGACCTTGCAGTTCTCTGCTGCATATGTGTTGGGAGCCTCTTATCAGCTGGTGTATGCTGCCTGGTTGGCGGTTCAGTATCTGAGAGATCTCTGGGGTCCAAGATAATTGACACTGCAAGTCCTCCTACAGGGTCACCTACTTCCTAGCTTCCTCCAGCTTTTCCCTAATTCAAACAGAGGGGTCAGCAGCTTCTGTTCATTGGCTGAGTGCACATATCTGCATCTGACTCAGCTGCTTGTTCGGTCTTTCTGAGGACAGTCATGTTTTGTGAGCACTCTGTAGCTTCACTAATACTGTTAGGCCTTGAAGCCTTGCCTTGGGCTGGATCCCACTCTGGACCTGTTGCTGGACCTCCTTTTCCCTATGCTCTTCTTCATTTCCTTCTCTGCATTTCTTTTAGATGGGAATAATTATAGGTCAGAGTTTTGACTGTAGGATGGCAATCCCATTCATCATTTGATCTTTCTGCTGGAGGTGGGCTTTGATCCATTTTTCATTGATTTTTGCATAAGGTAAAAGATACAGGTTTTCTTTGTGATTGTTAGTATTGTTGTGATAAAATATCATGAACAAAAGCAAGTTTGGGAGGAAAGATTTTCTAACATCAAAAGCAGTGAGGGCAGAAACTCACACCACAGGACAGGTCCCAGGAAGCAGGAGCAGATACAAAGGCATGGATGGTGAGGCTTACTGGCACCACTGTCTTCCATATTCCTGTTAGGATGGTCCATTAAGCATCACTCAAAACATTCAACTGTTTTCCTAATCTAAAGTCCTAAAGGCCACAATCTGTCAAGAAGAAACATGATCAGGCCTGTCACAGCATTATCCCTCTCCTGGCCTCAGTCAGTGTTTTATTGTTGTGCAGGAAAACCATGACCATGGCAACTCTTATGAAGTAAAACACTTAATTGGTGACTGTCTACAGTTCAGAAGTTTAGTCCATTATCAGCATGGTGGGCAGCATGGCAGCATGGAGGCAATCATGGTGCTCGAGTAACTGAGAGTAATACATCTGGTTCCGTAGGCGACAGAAGGAAAGAAAGGAAGTTACTGGGCATACCTGGGGTTTCTGAAACCTCAAAGCCCAGCTCCAGTGACACACTTCTCCCAATAAGGTGACATCTCCTAATTCCTCTCAAGTAGTATAGTGTCACTCCTTAATGACCATCCAGTCTATGGGGGCCATTTTTTTTTCAACCAGCATATGAATTTAACTTATTCTTCTGTAGGATCCGTAAACACCATTATTTGAAATGGTGAAAACAACAGATGTTATCCCTCAAATGCTGATCCAAGCTCTTAATGCATACATGTAATCTATATAAGCTAGTTAAGTGTGAGTATACTACAATTTGTAGAAAGGAGACTGAGAAGTTTATATCAGATGATGGGGAAGGACATAATGCATGTAAAAGGTCACATGATTCATTGAAGATGAACTAGGGTAATTTTTTTTTCTAATTTTGATTCCGTTATAATTTTTTTCACTTTCTTTTCCA
The DNA here is from genome assembly GCF_011064425.1 of Rattus rattus. Lineage (NCBI taxonomy): Eukaryota > Metazoa > Chordata > Mammalia > Rodentia > Muridae > Rattus > Rattus rattus. The sequence goes on along the minus strand of NC_046168.1, from coordinate 45,358,752 downwards.
TGGTGGATAAGTAACTATAAACATAGAATAGTTGATAGCTAAAATATAAAACTCTAAGAAAAATATTTATTAATTTATGGGCCAGCAGGATATCTGAGTATACACACCAAATGCTAAGGCTATCAAGCTGAGTTTGATTCTAGGAACCCTCATGGAGAAACACACACACACACACACACACACACACACACACACACACACACTCACACATACACGTTCACTCACACACATGCGCACTCTCACATACTAAAGTAGAAAAGTATTACTGACTTCTCTAAACTTCACCAAAGCTTCAAAACTGGTATCACTAGCACAGAGCCATTGTAACTCCAGGACCTTAGTCATTTCCTTCTTATTCTCAAAGCCTTTGCATTCCTTGTAGCCAGCACTGTTGATTCGTGTTATGACTATCTAGTTTTATTCTTTCTTTCTTTCCTTCTTTCCTTCTTTCTTTCTTTCTTTCTTTCTTTCTTTCTTTCTTTCTTTCTTTCTTTCTCTCTCCCTCTCTTTCTTTCTTTTATTCTTTCTTTTTTTTTTTGAGTACTATGTTACATTTTGTGTCTTTGGGTTGGTTCTCTTTTGCTCATTTAGCAATATTGATTACATTATATTATCCTTACACACTATGTGAAGCACCTTCAAGTCCCAGGAAGGATTTCAATGGATGATATCACAGTTTATCCTTTCAACAACTGAAGGACTTCTAGGATATTTCTAGGGCTTTTTTAATTGATTATAAACAGAATTACAGCGAATGCTTCTTCTTGCTTATTCCTCACATACTTGTTAAATTTATTCTTCAAAAAGTAGGTTTGATAAAATAAAGCACTGTCTTATTAGAGAGCTCAGACTTTGTTTCACAAACATAGGCTACTGTGGCTGGTTCCATCCTCAAACATGCAGTCTTTTTGTAAGAAAGTAGCTGAGCAAGCAAAGAGTGTAAGCCAGCAAAGAGCACTCCTTTACAGTGTCTGCTTCAGTTCCTATCAACAGGTTTTTGCCTTGAATAACCTGCCCTGAATTCCATTCATAACGGAATTTAAGTTGCCATCTGGAAAAAATTCTTTCCTCCATAAAATGCTTTTTGTCACAGTACAGCAATAAAAAGCAAACTAAAACTTGTGTTGGTATATGTATATGCATGAGTGAGTGTCTTCACAGATACTCCCATGACTTTACTGTGCATTCCAATTAATGATGTTTTATTTATGATAAGAAATGAATAACAAGTATTAGTAAAATAAAACAATTACATGTGTGCACTTTAAAAATCATCCCTTGCCCTCAGTCTTGCTAAACATATCTACAGTCTGTTCTCGCCTCTCTTCTTGGATGATGTGTGATGATAAATTCTAAGATAACATGAATTAAACAATATAATCATTTTGCTGTGACACTATGTAAAACTGACTTGAATAAAATAGCTGATTTTTGTGTTAGCTGTGGACAACTACACTAATGTAGGTAGAAAATGGGAAGAAGTATCAGCATCCAGGAAATGGTAGATTTTCGAGTTCAGAAGATGTTAAAAGGAAAAATGTTATTAACACACAAGGGAAGATACCTGCATAGGAGGACCCAGAGGCCTCATAACATATTAAAGCCAGCATGTATTTAAAATTATTCCATCCTGTAAGGATAAAGCTCTTTTTGCTTTTTTGGTGGCTTTGTTTTTATATTTTTTCTGTTCAATTTAATGTTCAATTCATTGCTCATTCCAGGGAGTTATTTTTACAATCCATAAATGACACCGGTCCATGTATTACAGCCGATATGAATAGTAAGAACACACTGTTCGCACTGGGCAAAAGGAACCTTTAACATTTCAGGCTGAAAGATAAGAGAATGGCACAAAATTTAAGTTTTGCTACTCAAATATTGCGTAGCTCAAAACTCGTGAAATATTTCTGAAATTTCTTTTTAGTATTTTCCAGCAATAGTTGGCTATAGTGATGGAAACCATGGTAAACAAAACTTCAGAGGAGCAGAAGCTATTCTACTGCTTCTCTGTCCTTGGTTAGAGAAAAACTCTTCTAGGGTTTTCTCACAAGAACACTGACCTCATTGTGAGAGCCCTCCCCCCACTATAACCATATATAAAATGGATTATCTTCCAAAGGTCCTATCTCCAGTGTCATTTCATTGGTGAGTAGAGCTTCAATAGTGAAAAACACAGACATTCACTCTAAAGTAGATAAATTCTTTTATATACATTTAGCTTGAGCACCTCACAGAGCTGGTGCTCCAGCGTTGACTGAAAGAGTAAATCAGCCATGAGTAGCTGCAGGACTCAGGCAGTGCAAACTCTAATGAGCTAGCTTACATAATATTATACTGTTCAAGGGAATCTAGGTTGAAACGCATAGCCAACTAATTGCATTTCACCTATAAATTATTTATATTGAACAAAGAGCAAATATAAATTGCTATATTTAAATGTTCTGACAAATAAGCCACTATACCAATGGCTAATGTGGTAAGTGTTTTAACTTCATTGGATTTTATAATTCTCTCTGTTACTTTCAGCAATCCAGAGGCTCATTTGCATTCAACTCTATCATATTCTGAATGATGTGGGCAACTAACTTGGTTCTCAGCACTTCACCTGAAATTAATAAGATTATTTCATTTCTTAAAACATTGTTCTTACTATATATTTTTTAAGAACTATGTGTGAGGGGATACATATTTGCATGTGTATTTCTGTCTGTGACTATGTGTGTAATGTATGAATATACATGTATTAGTTAAGAATAAAACTAATTACATGGGGCTGGGTTACAGAATCACCTAAGTATGCATTTTCAGTTATTAAATGAGTGAAAGTGGCAATATATTAACTTGAAAAAATGTCAACCAATAATTGCCCCTTCATTTTAATTCTAAGTAAAACACAAGAGTATCTGTTCTTATACAACCCTGAAAAAATATTTCATTGTTATAAAATATTAAGGGCTCTTTGGTTTATATATAAGGGTTATAATGTTATCTGCTAAATATAAATAATCTTTATGTTTTAGATTATTCAGATATATATTAGTGTCAACCAAAAATATACCCTGAACTCACACACTGCATCCAAATCATCACAAAGATCTACTACATTTAAAAAGTTACATAGCCTTATGTATAATAGCCAGAAGCTGAAAAGAACCCCGATTCCCTTCAATGGAGGAATGGATACAGAAAATGTAGTCCATTTACACAATGGAATACCACTCAGCTATTAAAAACAATGACTTCATGAAATTCTTAGGCAAATAGATGGAACTAGAAAATATTATCATGAATGAGGTAACCTAGTCACAAAAGAACACACATGGTTTGTGCTCACTGATAAGTGGATTTTAGCCCAAAAGCTGGGAATTCCCAAAATATAATTCACTGACCACTTGAAGCTCAAGAAGAAGAAAGACCAAAGTGTGGATGCTTCAGTCCTTCTTAGAAGGAGAAGCAAAATACTCAGAGGATAAAATGTCAAGACAAATTGTGGAGCAGAGACCGAAGGAAAGGCCATCCAGAGTCTGCCTGACCTGGGGATCCATCCCATATACAGATACCAAACCCAGACACTATCAAAGATGCCAAGAATTGCTTGCTGGCAGGAGCCTGAATAGCTGTCTCTTGAGAGACTCTGCCGGAGCCTGACAAATACAGAGGGGTATGCTCATGGACAACCATTGGACTGAGCACAGGGTCTACTATGGAGGAGTTAGGGAAGGGCTGAAGGAGCTGAAAGGGTTTGCAACCCCAAAGGAAGAACAATATCAACCAGTCAGACACCTCAGAATTCCCAGGGACTAAACCACCAACCAAAGAGTACACATGAAGGGAATCATGGCTCCAGCTGCATATGTAGCAGAAGATGGCCTTGTCCTGCATGAGTGGGAGGGGAGGCCCTTGGTCCTGTGAAGGCTGTATGCCCCAGTGTAGGGTATTTCCAGGGCAGGAGGGCAGGAGGGAGTGAGTGGGTGCATGGAGGAGCACCCTCATAGAAGTAGGGGGAGGGAGATGGAGTAGGGGTTTTGCAGAGGGGAAACCGGGAAAGAGGATAACATTTGAAATGCAAATAAAGAAAATATCCAATAAAAACAGAAAAAATTGAATTAAACTATGAGATTAAAAAAAAAAAGATGTCTTTGTAAAAAAAAAAAAAAACAAAACGTTACGTCTATTACTTGTACCTCCATGGTAAAGTATTTAACTTTGGGGGATAAATTAGTTTTGATAATTCTTGTATTTACTTCAATGGGATTATATACAATGAATCTTTTGAGGTACATATTAAGTTTTAAATACTGTAAGCATTTTAGTTTATAATACTTAGTTTAAGGTATCTGCTCACTACATGAAATGATTAAACAACACCAAAACTTCCAAAACTTCCTTGAAAGCACACATATAAAAACTAGAACAATACTAAATATTTACCAATCCTTTTATCTTTTTAATTTTAATATTATTTATTATTTTACATTGCAGACACAGTTTCTCCTCCCTCCTCTTCTCCCAGCTCCTCCACCCCACCACTGCTTTGCTCACCCCATAGATTTTTACTTTGTTTCTCTTCAGAAAAAGAAAGAGATAGGCCTCCCATGGATATCAGCCAAACTTGTCCCATCAAGTTGCAGTAAAGTTAGGCACCTCCATTCATATTAGGACTGGACAAGGTCACCCAGAGTGAGTAAAGAGTTTCCAAAGGCTGACAAAAGAGTCAGAGGCTGCCCCTGCTCCCACGGTTACAAGTCCCACAAACATTATTGCTTATTTTTAAGTCTTCTCTTCCATTCTTCATCTACACCATAGTTTCTCCTTCCTCCACTCACCCAGTTCCCCTTGCAACCCCACGTCCCTTCAGAAAAGAACATTGGTTTTCCCCTTTTGCTATTAACTTCAAGTTTATTATGTATTCTGTAATACGTATATTATGTAATATGTATTATGTATATTAGCTCTTGTCAGATAAAGGATTTACAGGGGTTTTTTTTTGAAGCTGTGTGCTCTTAATTTTTTATCTTGAGGTGGTTAAAGGAGAGTTCACAGTATGCTCCCTATAAAGGCATGACAACAGTATAAAATAGTACATATATTATTTATATCAAATTCGTCAATATCTAAGATATAGATATGTCAAAATCTCTCATTTTGCCTCATAGGGTTGAATATGTATTGTGTCAATTAAAATGTATCAAGCCGCATGTGGCTCTTGTTTGTATGTCCTGAATTGAAGAAAAAAAAAGAAAATATAAAAATTCAAGGACAGACTTGAGTCTATAATGAGTTCAGGATCACCCCAAGTAAACAGTGAGGCACTGCCTTAAAATTATATCCCACAAAAATAAAACACTAGAATAAAATTCTAGTTAAAAAAACTAGAATACAAAGCAATAGTGACAGTTTTATATAAAGAAATTTAGTATGGTTCAATTGTTAGCACACAACAGCATGAATGAATCTTGCTGAGCAGGAGAAGCCTGGCATCAAACACGAATTTGGTAAAACTTCGCTTTTGTATATCCCCCAAAATGAGAAGACCAATGGCTATTTGTAAAGGTAAGCAGATGATAATCCTTCTGCAGCAAACACAGGCAGAATCCTGGGAAGGCCTTTGCTTTCTGGCTGACCATCTTTTGTTGTTAAAACATGGTGGAAAACTTCCTGCCATTAACATGGGATTTTTACAATTGTTATCTATATCTGTTCTTAGAATATTAGTAAACCTAAGGAATAAACTGTCAAAGGGACAGAGAGTAATTCAAAGAATCTGTATAGGCAGCAAAGGTCAGAAATTAAAATGTAGATATAGCCCAGGTAAAACAAGAGATGTGGATGTTTGGTTTGAAAACTAGAAGTCTATATTATTTACGTAAAGGTCCACATGAGTATTGTTTAATTCAGTTATACAGTAAAATGTACCAGTTGGAGCAGATTTTTTTCACTTTTTCATTTTGATTAGTTGTTTTATTCATTTCCATTTCAAATGTTATACCCGGGCGGGCTTCTCCTCCACAAGTCCCCTATCCTCTCCCCCTCCCCCTACATCTATGAGGGTGCTGCCTCACCCACCCAGCCACTCCTGGCTCTGCACCCTAGCAGAATTTTGTTTCACAATAATTAATCATAGGATGAGAATTAACCTAATCTCTCATCCCATTTCTAAATGCTGAATAAAGAAGAGGTAAGAATAAACTTCAAATCTGAACAAATGAAACAAAACAAAACAAAACAAAAAACAAACTTGCAAGTGTTAAGTAAAGAGTCATTTGGTCATGGTTCCTGGATTAGTAGAAGTTGTGCTGCTATTCAGAAGTCTTTAATATCCAAGTCTACTTTCTAGTAATGCAACGATTTGTCATTATCGCAGATAATAGAATGAAATTCAACTGCTATCATACACTCCGGATGTGATCTTTACTTCTACAATAAAGTCAGAGAATATATGCAATGTCACTCTGATTCTGCATATTAAAAATAAAATCTTGCTTCTCCCATGATTTCACTTAAGTGAATGACAGTTCAATTTCACTTCATCTAAGCCAATGTTCAACTCGTTCCCATTCTTCCATATTGGGCTTTAACATGTGGAATCATTTTCCCCATTTAATATTCTTCAATGCTTCTACCCACATAAGGTCCTCTCCTCCCTTCACTGAAGATATATGAATTCTCTAACACACACACACACACACACACACACACACACACACACACACACACACACGCATTAGACCAGCATATCTTTAAAGACAAGGATGCCCCTTCTTCATAATAACGGAGAAATTTGAAAAAACATTAAACTGAATGATATGAAGAAGGTATGTTAAGACATAAAAATCAATGTGATTTCACTAATAATAAAACCTAAATCATACCCTTAGATAAACAAGGTGATAGAGTACATGTTAATGGCTGGGTATGGGGCAATGAGGAGACACTACGCAACAGTGCAATACATTGTAGAGATGGGATTACCCAATTGTGAGTATCACAATTGTGAGTCAAAGGAGTGTAATCAAAAATTGGGGGGAGGGCAGCAATGGGGGGAGGATTTGGAGGGGAGCACCCACAAAGAACGGGAGGGGGAGGGGTTAGGGGGATGTTGGCATGGAAACCGGGAAAGGGAATAACATTTGAAATGTAAATAAGAAATACCCAATTTAATAAAGATGGGAAAAAAAATTGCTATTTGGATTTTAAATTTTCTTTTTATACATGCACACACACGCACACACACACACACACTGAGAATGAGGAAAGCGTGAGTTGCTGTGCATGTTAAGAGCTTACATGTTGATCACATCATGATACACATGAACAACATCGAGCTATGCACTTCAGTCAACATTTTATTCAATTATAACATTTAATTGTTAAAGAAGCCAAATGTCTAAGAAATACACCAGCCTTTTTTTTTCTTTAAAATTAAGCAGAAAATCATCTCTTGAAAATGAACACTTTTACTGCATAGGGGAATTTTATTATTTGAACATGAACAGTTTTTCATGAAAGGGCTTGTAACCCCATAGGAAGAACAACATCATCAATGAACCAAACCTCCCAGAGCTTCCAGGAACTAAACCACCATCAAAAGAGTATGGGTGGAACAACACTTGACTCCATCTGCATATGAATCAGGGGATGGACTTGAGGAGCACCAGTGGGAGAGAGGCCCTGTTCCTCTATGCCTCAGTGTGGGGAGTGCCAGGGTTAGGGAGGCAGGAGAGGGTGGATGTGGGAGTAGCCTCTTAGAAGCAGGGAGGGGGGAATAGGATAGGGGGTTCAGAGTGGAAAACTGGGAAAAGAGGATAACATTTGAAAAGCAAAAATATAAAATATCTAATAAAATTTTTTCCAAAGACAAGAAACAGAATCTCTGTATAGTAACAAGAATGGGAGCTATAAATTATTGCTCATTTTACTGGAAATAACAAGAAAGAGTGGTCAAAATTTTATATTAACTGAAAAATTTAAAGTAGGTTTTGATATGAGAAAATATGTTCTGTGTATTTCTGTGTATTTCTGAAATCTCAAAGAATTTATGAAATTGTCACACACAAAAAAAAGAATTAGAACCTTTTTTCCTTTGGATATTAACTTTCTGATTGAGAAAACATTTCCACTTTCACTATGAGAAATGACATAAGCACTACAACTCTTTGAGCATTTATCTCAATGTGCCTTGTGTGTCCTGTTTATTTATGCATTAAAAATAGTTTCATAGAAAACACAGTAAACACACATGGTATGCACTCACTGGTAGGTGGATATTAGCCCCAAAACTCGAATTACCCAAGATACAATCCACAGACCTCATGAAGCTCAAGAAGGATGACCAATGTGGATGTTTCACTCCTTCTTAAAAGGGGAAACAAAAATGTTCATAGGAGGGGATATGAAGGCAAAGTTTGGAGCACAGAGTGAAGGAATGACCATTCAGAGACTGCCCCACATGTGGCCCATATATATATATATATACAGCCACCAAAGCTAGATATTGATCAAGCTAAAAAGTGCATGCTGACAGGAACCAGATTTAGATGTCTCCTGAGAGACACAGCCAGAACATGTCAAATACAGAGGAGAATGCTAGCAGCAAACCATTGAACTAAGAAAAGGATCACTTTTGGAGGAATTAGAGAAAGGATTGAAAGAGCTGAAGGGGTTTGTAACCCCATAAGAACAACATTGCCAAACAACCAGAGCTTCCAGGGACTAAACCACTTCTCAAAGAATATACATGGACTGACCCATAGCCCCAGCTGCATATGTAGCAGAAGATGGCCTTGTTGGACAGCAATGGAAGGAGAAGCCCTTGGTCCTTCCAAGGCTGGAACCCCCAGTGCAGGGAAATGGCAGGGGCAGGGGAGAATGGGGAGGGGAATAGGGAGGGGAACACCCTTATAGAAGAAGGGAAGGTGTTGGATAGGGGGTTTATGTCTGGGAAACCAGGAAGGGGAACAACATTTTGAAATGTAAATAAAAAATACCCAATAAAAAACAAACCAAAGTTATGATTTAAAAATGCAAAAAAAAGGCAAAAACAAAACAAAACAAAAACATAAAATACTATGAGGCATTTTCCACAACCAAGCTCTTGTTCGTGTTGTGGATTCTGAAAATCAATCAAACTATTATCTTCACTGACACATTACTATTCCTACATAGTTTTCAATAATTGATTATGTTAACACTGCAGCTGATCCTGCAGTTTACATTGCCTCAGTCCTTGTAAGTGGCCTTCATACCGACTTAGCCCTAGCTTTCATTCTTTTATTTACCCTGATTTCCATTTGTTTGGTTTACACTTCTGGTCTGCAGCCATCAGGTATTTACTCTAGGATTATTTGTCACAGAATATAGGACATTAGTCATTAAAGAATGGTTAATGATGATTATACTGTTATAATTCAAATATTCAATACGAGATACCAGACCATTATTAGGACAACAAAGGCAAGCAAGTTCAATTAGGAAGTGCTGGGGAGTATTATGTGTTGAGACAATAGAGATAATATATTCTTTTAAGTATTTTATGGTTTATGATATTATTTTTCATAAATATATTTATTTACTTTACATCTTCTCTCACAGAGCCCCTCCCCTAACCCCTCCTCTCTTTATCATCTGAGTAGTGGTAGCCCCACCCCAGGTATGAACCAACCCAGACAAATCAGATGTGGGTTAAGTCAAAAGAGAAGTTCATTAACCTTCACTACAAATGTGAATAAAGCTAGAACAAAGCACCTTGGATTTAAAGGACTTATTAAGAGCAATATTAGAAACACCAAATGTTAATGAACAGAAAATTCAGTAAGAATGCAAGGACCAAAACGGAGAGTAAGAGAGTAAGTGAGAGATTAATAGTAAAATTGTATGAACTCAGAGGAATGTGTATCATGGCACGTCAATAGCAAATATATGCACAGAAAAAATTAGGAAGTTGTGTTTGTTGTCATAGACACAAAAACTGGGAGTTAAAGGTTCTTTGTAGGCAACAGCACACCCTGTCCATGTTCAATTAATTGTATGGTTATTGTCTTTATCAATGGGGTCTTGCTGTCAGTTTGTTGAAAGCAACCAATTGTCATGACAACAACAACCTGTGTTGTTGAGAATGTCCATGAGACCCTTCCTTCCAACAACCCAGACCCAATCTCAGCTTTCTTTGGTGACAAGGGATGGCCAGTTGATAATCAATCTCTCACTATATATAGATTTCAACAATGTGGTGGAACACATGTTTTTAAAAGTATATTCTTATGATTCTGGATTTTTGTTGTCTATTTTAATTATACCCCACCCCATTTTATCTATAATTTTGTTACGTTGGATAGTCTTTCTCTTCTTTTAGTTATGGTGGATAAGGGTATATCAATCTTATTGGTGATCTCAAAGAACCAAATCTTTGTTTCATTGATTTTTTTTTTGTGTGTGTGTGTGTGCTTGTCTTTTTTTTTTCTTTTTAATTTTTTAATTTATTTTTGTTGTTGTTGTTTTTCTGAAGATTTCAGGTCTGTTATTTAGTTACTAATATGAGAACTCAACGATTTTGCTATATAGGTATAGGTTTAATGCTATAAAATTGTATCTTAAAAGCATGTTATTATGTCCTATTAGTTTGCATAGATTGTGCATTTGTTTTCATTCAATTTTAGAATGTTCTTAATTTCTACTTTAACCCATTTTTCATTCAGAGGTGAGTTGTTCAGTTTCTATTTGTTTGAAACTTTCAATTCCTTCCTTTTTTGATGTCCAGTCTTAATCTGTAGTAGTCAGATAGGATTCAAACTGTTATGCAATTTTGACTTCTTTTGTCAGATGTGCCAGATAATTATCTTCTTTGAGGTTTACCGCTGAATAGGCTTACCCTTCCTAGTTCTTTCTGAACTTGGGCTGGCTGGTTCAACTTAGCTGTTCTGGCTCAAACTTCTCTCCAGGCTGACTGATTCAAAGTGGCTTTTCTCAGCTTCTTATTGAACTGCTCTACTTGGCTTCAAAGTTAATTTATTCTACTCTTCTGGCTTCTTCTTACTTTCTGGCTTCTTCTGTTTCTGCCAACCAACAATGCATGAAAAGTACAAACTGCACTGACTGTACTGATTCAACTGTACGGAACTTAACTGAACTCCACTGCATTGCCTTGGACCTAACTGAACTGCACTATGCACTGACTCATTCTGTCTTGCCCTCAATTAGAAGTCACTTTCAAACATGCCTTCTTCCTTCAATTTTAGGAATTAAAGGTGTATACTAAAGGTGTGTCTGTATTCCAGCCCGAGGGATTAAAGTTTTGTAGTTTGTCTGCATTCTGCCCGAATCACATCAACCTAGAAAGTCTTTGCCAGAGCATGACAAATACAGAGGTGAATGATAGTAACAAACCACAAAACTGAGAATGGGGTCCCTGTTGGAGGAGTTAGAGAAAGGATTGAAGGAGCAGAAGGGGCTTGCAACTCTGTAAGAACAACAATACCAAACAACCAGAGCTCACAGGGACTAAACCACTACCCAAAGAGTACACATGGACAGACCCATGGCTCCAGCTGCATATGTAGAAGAGAATGGCGTTGTTGGGTGCCAATGGAAGGAGAAGCCCTTGGTCCTGACAAGGCTGGACTGTCACATCCCCTCAGCGTAGGAGAATGTCAGAGCAGGGGGAAGGAAAAGGGGTGGTGGAGGAGGGGGAACACCCTTATAGAAGAGGAGGGAGAGAGGATGGGATAAGGGGCTTGTGAATGGGAAACCAGGAAAGGTAACGACATTTGAAATGTAAATAAAAATATCCAATAATAACTAACTAACTAACTAACTAACTAAATAAATAAATAAATAAGACCTCATAAAACTTAAAAGCTTTTGCAATGCTAAGGACACCACTCACAGGACAAAATGGTAGCCTGCAGAATGGCAAAGGATCTTTACCTACCCTACATGTGACACAGGACAAGTATCAAAATACTAGTGAAGAACTCAAAAGGAACTCAAGAAATTAGACACCAAGAAGCCAAGTAACCCAATTAAAAATGCAATACATAGCTAAACAGAATTCTCAACAGATGGATCTCTCATATCTGAGAATCACTTAAAGAAATGTTCATCACCCTTAGTCAGCAGAAAAATTAAAATCAAAATAATTCTGAGATTCTACCTTACACCATCAGAATGGCTAGGATCTAAAACTCAAGTGACAACATATATAGTCAAGGATGTGGAGCAAGAGGAACACTAGTCTATTGCTGGTGGGAGTAGCAAATTATACAACCACTTCACAAATCAATTTGCTAGTTTCTCAGAAAATTGGTAATAGTTCGAAACCTAACCCGAAGACTGAGCTATACCACATATACTGAGCATGTATCCAAAAGATACCCCACTATAACACAAGGGCATTTTGCTCAACTATGTTTATAGATGCTTTACTCATAATAGCTGGAAACTGGAAACAACCTAGATGTCCTTAAATTGAAGAATGGATAGAGAAAATGTGCTACCTCTATACAATGCAATAGCATTCAGCTATTTAAAAGTACAAAGGAAAATACAGGCAAATATTTGAAACTAGAAAATATCATCCTGAGTGAGGTAAGAAACCCAGATGGACATATTAGCCGTTAAGTACAGGATAACCATACTACAATCCACAGACCCAAGGAAACTAAAAAATCAGGAGAGCTCAAGGGAGGATGTGCTAATGACACTCAGAAGTGGAAACAAAATAGCCATTGAAGGTGAAAGGAGAGAGGAAATTGGACAGAAAGAGGGTGAGGAGGGGAGGGAGGGAGGAAGTATGGAGATAAGTGTGGTAGAAGGCATATGGGAGAAGGCTGGGAGTGAAAACATCGATAGATGGGAGTCATCTTTGGTAGTATCTGGAGAACTGGACTTGGGGTGTTTGGAGATACCTACTGGGTTGACTCCTAGCAGTAGGGAACATAGGGACTGAAGTGGCCACATCCTGTAGCCAGATTACACTTGCAGTGGAGATAGAGGGACAGCAACCTACACACAAAACCTTCAACCCAATATTTTTTCTGCATACAAAATGGGAAGGAATAAAGCGGGAGCAAGGTTGAGGGACAGCCAACCAACAACGGACCTAAACTGAAAAGCATGCCATGTAAGATAGCCAAATCACTGACACTATTAATGATACTCTGCTGTACTTACAGACAGGAGCCTAGCCTAATTCTATCCTGAGAGGCTTCATGCAGCAGATGATGGAGACAGATGCAGAGATCCATAGCCAAACATCAGGCAGTACTCAGGAAGTCTTTTGGAAAAGTGGAATACAGAATTGAGCAGGCTGGAGGTGTCAAGAACACCCCAAGAAGACATACAGAATCTATTATTCTGGGTCCGTGGGGGCCAATAGAGACTGAACCATCAAACAAGTGCATGAAAGTGGTGGCCCTATGCCACTTACCCATTTGTATCAGACGTACCCATTTGGTCTTCATGTGAGTCTTCTAACAATTGAAGCTGACTTCAAGTCTATGACTTGGTGAGGAGGGTAAGGTCGAGCTATAAGATGAAAAAAAATAAATACAAGTATAAAATAAAAGAGGATAGAGGTCCTGAACCACAAGTAAGCAAACTTGGTTGATATGTGATTGCTGCCAAGTGACCTCTGTCAGACTGCCTCAGATTCGTGGATAGGATGGAGAGGGGAAATGGTTGAGAAATGTGAAGGGGCAGAGCCAAGGTTTTTGTGGAACCAGACCACAGAGGCTTTTCCAAGCAGTACCTAGAGGCTCTGAGCTACTGTAATGAGAAGAGTTCTGCTATGTTCTTTACCTATGAGCCTCTTCACTCATCGACAAATATATTTTTTCATACACCTTAAAGAATAAAAAGTATGGGATTTTTTTTTAAAACTTCATTTTCCATGACTGTAACAGTGTTTTATCTCTGCATTTTCTCCATCTATCCAGAGTGTAATTTCTCAGCACATAAAAATGAATTCTCTGCACTAAATTTAATTGACTTAATTTCGCAGATACTAAATTCCTTTAGTAATTGCAAGGTGCTTCACTCCCATTCTGAATTTCTGAGCCCTTCTCCATTTGTTCTCTGGGGTCCAACAATAAAATGGACTGCTAAGTAGCTTTCACAGTATCTACCTAAACAGGAGATTTTGAAAATTCATGTGCCTCAAAGTGCAGTTGGTGTTCACCTTGAATCATGATTAAAGCCAACATGTGATTGGTATCATTAATGTCCTGGTGATTAGGGAATCTGTCAGTTTAAAGGATAATTTGGTCTATGTGATGGCATTAAGCTAAAATGTTTCACTAAATTTATTCTTATAAAAATTGGTCTAGTTTATTTCAACACCTTTAACAATGTGTGCTTAGTTGGAATAGTATATATTTTAGGCACTAAATAGGTTCAACTCTGAAAATGTGATATAACCTACATTTTAAGAAAAGCTGCTAAAATGTATATATATATATTTACTGTGCATATGTATGAGTATGTACACACATATCATGGCATATGTATGGTGGTCAAAGGAAAACCTATGACATCATTCTTGATCTTATACCTTATTTAAGACAAAATTTTTTTTTTAGGATAATCTCTCTCCAGGCTAAGTTATCCACTGAAGTAAAGGAATTCTACTATTTCTGTTTCCCATCTCCCTGAAAGAGTATATGGATTGTATATCTGTGTCACTCCAAAATGTATTTGGTTTGTGAGCCTCTGAACTCAGGTCCCAGTGGTAGAACATCAAATACTTTGAAACACTTACTCATTCCTTATTCAGTCTTATGTAATTATATCACATTTGCTTTAATTTTAAAGGCAACAATATTTCTCCAACTGACAATGCTATAGAATATATAAAGATTAATTTATGCTTCTGATTGCTGCCCTTACAGAGAGCTGAAACTGAGCACTGAGGAGCGACTTCAGGCCTGAGACCAGAGGTAAGACCAACTTTTCTGCTCCAAGTGACCTGCCTGGTGGACTCAGGACACACAAAGGCAAAATTGCTCTGAGACCGGACACTTCCGGTTTCTAGCTGGAACCCGAACCTCACTGATCCTGGACCAGAGCTCCCTGCTCCCAAACCCCATGGGAGAGAGAGCTGATTGCCCAGATGTGTGGGCAATCCTGAGACTGCAGGGCAGGAGAGAGAGCCCGAGATCGCCACTTCTGCCCACCTTTGCCCATATCCCAGGCCCAAGAGGAAACTGTATAGTTTCCTGGGCACAGGAAGATAGGGGCAGTCAAGCTGCAGGAGCCCTTCGGTCCAGACTGTACCCGGATCTGAACGGACCTGGTCAAACAGCTCCCTGCACCCAAATCCTGTGGGAGGGAGAGCTAGACCTTCAGAGGGATAGACACACCTGGAAACCAGAAGAGACTACTCTCAGCCAAGATTTCTGATTCTAGAGGAAAACATCTAGCACCATCTGGGCACCCAGCTCACAGGAACCCAAGAGAAGTAGGGGTAGGCCCTTCTGGTTCCTGCCCACAGGGACTGCTGAAAGCCAGTGGACAGGAATTACTGCGTGCCTGAACACTCTGTTCCCATAACTGTCTGAAAAGAAAACAGGAAAACAGGTCTACAGCACTCCTGATACACAGGCCTATAGGATGTTCAAGCCACTGTCAGAAATAGCAAAACAAGGTAACACCAGAGACAACCTGATGCCAAGAGGCAAGCGCAGGAACCCAAGCAACAGAAACCAAGACTACATGGCATCATCAGAGCCCAATTCTCCCACCAAAGCAAACATTGAATATCCAAACACACGAGAAAAGCAAGATCTAGATTTAAAATCACATTTGATCACGATGATGGAGGATATTAATATAGATGGAGAAACATTCAAGAAAAACTCCCTTATAAATGGAAATGCAGGAAATCCAAAAACTAATCTGAAACAAACAAACATTGGCATTAAATGAGACATCAATAACACTATCCTTAATGTTCATCAAACCCTGTAGAAGAGGAGGCAGAAGGAATGTAGGAGAATAAAAATAATCCAAGGGCTGTGTAAAGCCCTCATCTAAACAGCACAGGACCACTGGAATCTTCAGCAAATTGCAACTATGTTTACTTGCTTTAGGTCTGCACAAGACTGCACAAGAACTACTCAGTTGTCCCTGAAGAACTATTGACAGCAGATGGTCTCTGCGAGAGCATATTCTATTCTGTGTGTACTCATAGCATTCAGGGAATATTTCCAAATTCAGGGTCATATAGATGACCCTGGTCAAATGTAATAGATCACAATCAAACTAAATGTGGGAATTTTATAAAGAAGGCTGAATAAGTGTTTGAGGAATATAGAATAGGTTGTGAGGTTAGAGTAATTAGAATGTATTATATACATATATAAACTTGTCAAAAACAAAATTAAGTTTTAAAATTATTTATACAGATATTTTAATAAATGTATCTACATGTGTCTTGTGTGCATGATCAGTCATATTTCGTGTACAATCATATTATGCATATATGCCTTTAACTACATTGTATTATAATACATTGTACTATAATACATTGTATTATATTAAATAATACAATGATTATTGAGATTGCTGTTAATAGTGCAGGATTTCCTGTACATTTGTTGCTATCTATATTATTAGTTTGCTTTGAGAGATACCATGGTTTGATTATTTTGCTCATCGCTGCAGATTACTAAGAGGTTTTATATGCCAACATCACACCCAAGTTTTAACTTGGACACACATTTGCTGTAATATTGAATGCACTTCCGTAAAACTCGAATTCAGCGTAAAAACACATAAATAGGTTAGAGTAGAATGTTGTATAGGTATGGTCTCCTCACCAGGGTAAATGCCATTTTTTTGTTGTCATGTTCAAATTCCTTCCCTTCGTCCTCAAGTAAGTAATGGACCTTTATAAACACTAACATTTTAAAATGATTCGATATATTTTTTAGAAAACGTACAGCCCACCTTCTCTTTTGTTAACAGTTTATAATCTATGCCTGAATTGAGTCAGGACAACACTGATTTAAAATTCTTTCACTGCTTTTAAGCAGCAGCATACTTAGATTTGGTCATGCAAGTAGCCATGGCAACCATAGACCTCAAAGGCTGCCTGTGGAAAAGTCCAGCTGTTAGAAGTTCGTGGGCAGTGCACTGCCTGCCTGTCCTGCTCGCACCTGCTGTGGAGAGGAGGAGACATCAAAAAACGGCCCCCAGTGAGGAAGAGATTGGAGGCTTTGACTGTGTTCTTGCAGATACAGGAATCCCCACGCTTTGCTGAGACATAAAGCTAGCATATAGTAAATTATGTGAATTTTACAGCAGATAAGCAAAGCAAACCAAAGCTAAGTATCGAAAAAATAAACAATGGAAATGAGAAATTGCTGAGAAGAAGAAAGTAAATTAATGAAAAAGAAGTACAAGTAGTTTTCCCAGATCAGGAAGATCCATTAGATATTTTGCTGAATGATTTCAAGAATGTACGTAATTTTTGAAAGCAATGTTCAGTCAATCTTAATGAATTTAGATCTAGCATACAATAAAAAAAGGAATGATTTGGGTACAAAGCTGATGTGTGGTGATAACTATGAAGGTAAATACTATAGAAAGGTAATTATTCTGTTTTGTTTTGTTTGTGACAATGTCTCTCTATTTAGTCCTGGTTGTCTTGGTACTCTATATAGACCAGGTTTTGCCCCAAGCTCACAGAGACCTACCTGCCTCTGCCTTCCAAATAAAAGCATGCACCATTGCGCCCAACAGTGAAGAGAAATTTTTATGTCTTACACAGCTGTGTTACAAGCAGGACCCTTACCTCAGTGCCTCTTAGGTCAATGCTGTCCTGATTCCTGTATGTCCAATGTTAACTTTCCTACAATGTCCTCTAATGACAACATTGTTTTATATAGTAGATACATTTGAAGTTAATTTGTGTCCTTCCATGTTTATGCCTACTGCAACTGCATTCAAGTGGGAGCCTTGACTCCTTCATTAGTTAGTGGACAGTTGTTTCTAGTCTGTAGTCATGCATTAGATGTCTGTGAGGGCTACATTTTCTACTTGGGAAATAATATCCAAGACTTGAACATTCACCACTTCTTTTTTCACAATTTGTTCTCTGAGTATATTTGTTATCTTTTTATTAGCTTAGGTCAAGTCCAGTTTAGTGCTTAAGTGATTAGTGTTAATGTGTTTTTTCCTGACCAGAACTGGTGCAGAACAACTTTCTGATTGCTTGTGCCATCCAAATGATTTCTTCAATAACGTATAATTTTACATAGTTTAATGTTATGTTCAGTGCTTCATTTATTGCAAGTACAACTCTTAATAGCTATCTGTTTGCAAACATTTTCTTTTGGTCAGTATTTTTTTTCTCATGAAATTTTCCATGTAAAAATATAAGGCTTACATTCAGATGAATTCCACAGCCCATTTTCAGAGACATACTCTTTTATACATAATCAATAAAATTTTGCTTATCCTAGATAATTGGCTATTGTCTATATAAACTGATAAGCCCAATATACATACAAGAGCAGTTGGAGTCTTTTCCTATTAAAACTATATATCGTACCTCTTAAAACTTGCCAAATGACCCATCTATTTTTGGTGTAATACATTGCAGAGTTAGATTCGTGAAAAAGGTATGCATTGAGGTTTACTTTTTATTTAAAGAAATAATTTCAGAATGTCACTGGTCAATAAAATTTGAGCTGCTAGAACTGACAGATATTTTCCAAGCAGAGAAATTCCTTTTTTCGTTGCCAAAGTACAAACTAAATCTACTAGCTCTGTGTTATTGTAATGGACAAATTACAACTACTTTTATTCAATGTGTATTTTTAAATGCGTTGAGGTAACAATGTTATGAATTTAAAAATATTAACACTTGGAATGGGTGACTTAATACTAAAGTGGCCCAGAATTCTAAATACCAAATTACTGTAAATCTAGCAAAGCTCTATAGTTAACCATCATCCACCATGGTTTAGGATTTGCATGTTTCTATGAACATGTCTAATTTTTAATGTAGTTGCATGTGTTTAAAAAGAACAATTTATTTACGTGTGACTTTACACACAAAGAGAGTTACTTTCCGTCTTAATATTATTTTCATAATATGATATTTTTAACTATGAGAAGGAAATCTGTGTTGATTCAAAGAAGATAATTCTTTAAAAAATTTATCATGTTCATTTTCAAAGAGAAGGAAAAATGACTGTATCCTTCTAGCTTGCTCATCTTTATACATGGCCAAGTCTCCAGCACAGTTTGGTGCTCTAGATTTAATTTCTATAAAGTACAATGAAAACAATTTGGGAGACATTGGGGGCCACTTACTTTATTTTCTAAATTAATTTTCTCCTAACCAGGGCGGAATAAAAAGAAAACTGAAATGCACAATACAAATAAATTCTATTAAAATATATATATCTTCATAAAACCTTAAAGTTGTTCTCTGGGGGCCTTTTCAGGATTACCAAGTATGATATTAAGACAGGAACCTTCTTTTCATCAAAATTTTAATTTAAAAAGTTCAAGCAAGGACCAATAGACAAATAAACAAGTAAGCCCTGAGGGGAACACAGCATAATTACCACTGCGGAGAGCCTGTGAGCAGCGGGCTGCACACTGACACTGCACTCCCAGGGGTAGTTTTCACACCTGCTTAGTCAAATAAATGCCCATGATGTGTTATTTTCTCTGGGCCCCTTTGCACTAAATCACCAGAATTCTGCCTGGGAGTGTTTTTCATTTAATAGAGTATTCGTATTAATGTTAACCTCTTTTCAGCCCAGTTAAGAGTAATTGCAATATGCTAAAAGATTTGTAGACTTTTGATTTTCAGGAGCTTGATTGCTGAAAGTGGCAATGGCTTTATAGGTAAATGTGAACATTCTTAAAGCAAGCGCTCTCTCTCTCTCTCTCTCTCTCTCTCTCTCTCTCTCTCTCTCTCTCTCTCTCTCCTTCATTTGTCCCTTTTACTCGCTGTTTCATAAGTTCATAACCCACCTCATGCAATGCATAGACAAAGGTAGTTGAAGATGTCCTTTCTGTGGATCAGGATATGTCAGTCCTTAACAGTGTGCAGGTGACTCCTAACTGCCAATGTTAACATTCCAGGGAATCTGCATCCTCTTCCCAGTGCCAGGGACATCATCTCCCATGTGTGTGCACAGGCACACACACATCTACTCTAACATAATAAAAATATAAATTGAAAACTGTTTTCTGCATTATACGTGTTAGTGCATTGCACACTGCTTTGATCTGTATTATTTTACCACAATTTAGAAAGACAAAAGGATCAAAGCTGGGCACATCTTAACACATAAGTTGCCCATACTATCAGAGCGTAAGAGCGCTGACATGTCTATGAAATACTTTCTTCTGCAATTCCAAACACATCTCATTGCTTTCCTTTTAAAATGTTCAGACACGCTGCATTTTGTCTTCAACTATCTCCATATCATCTTTTTTATTATTATTTCCTTTACTTTTGGGATTATAAAGCAATTACGTCAATGAGGGTGCCAAGGGTACCTGGAAGAATGGGGGACAAGAGATGCAAAGAAGGACGCCAAGACAAGAGTCTGATCAAGGCGATGATTTTATTGTTTTCCCAAGGCTGAATTTATACCAAAACAGGGGTAACAGAGAGATGGGGGAAGTGGGAAACATTTACTCAGGCCAAGGACACAGTATTTGTGTGGTCAGTTGATGTCAACAGGATATTGGTTTTTCTGAAAGGTTACAGGTCATCACATTGGGTATCTTGACGTCAGATGTATTTCTCAGCAAGGTCACAACTTTATCATATCATTATTCATCCTGACCACCGGATTTGTATTGGTCTTCTGCAGCTGGCTGGGGATTTTCCATGAACCCAGTCATACTTAACGCTAACCATAATAATAACATCAACAATGGAGGGTTTCAAGGGCATCGCTCCCAGCACAATTACATCATTACCTTATCTCTTTTCTCAATTCAAAATCTCCCATAGTACACATCCTTGCTCCCTTTCAAATTCACAGCCTTAATTTTTATTAATTGATGTAATATGCTTATATGTACATGTTTATGCACGCATATTCTTAAACATGCTGACTCTGTATAATCTGGTGCTTGATTTCCCCTGCCCCAAGGCTGATAATTTTGTATTTCACAATCAATTGATTTGCTCTCCGTCAGAAAAGTAATTTTTCCTGATCTCAGCTTTTCTAAGTTGTCTGTAGTTATCTGTGTTGGATTGAGGCCTCTTAGAATTTTCCCTGTCAACTTTGACATGGCTATTGTCTTCCTTGTTCAGGTCTGTTTTAGACAACCATGTTGATGAGACTTTATGAGAATAGTTTCTGACATCCCTGGGAGACACAGTTCTTGCCACAAACTCTAGAGTCCTATGATTCTTTCAAACTTTCAATATTTCTGTCACCTCCAATGTTCTGTGAGTCTTAGGTGAGAGAGTTGTTTTCTAGATGTGTCCATTTGAACTTCAATCCATAACACTGCATTTTAATTGGTTATGGATTGCTTTAATGGCATCTATCTGTGGCAAAAACAAGTTTCCTTGATGAGGGGTAAGGGTTATACTTATCTGTGGACGAATAGTCCAGATCCTTTTAGAGATTAGACTGTTTTAATAAAGTGGTAGATGTGGATTCTTCTTCAAGATCCATGACATAACTAGCCCTGGGAAGTTAGCAAGGTTTCCATTACTATACATGATTTCCTTCTTGTAGGGAGGGCCTTAAGTATGATTAGAGATCTGTTTGTTGCTGTTCTTTGAGAGCTTGAATGGTGCCTTCTGGTACCATCAAAGCTAGTTCTCAAGGAAGTGGCATTTATGCCAGTTCCTGCTCAGGAACTCCTGGGTCCTGTGTCTGAAGTACATGTTCTTTTCAACAATAAAGATTTACCTTCCACCTCTAGAAGATCACCAGTGGAAAATAACAACAGTCTAAAATGTTTTAGAAGTCTTTTAGACAACCCAATCAACCACTCAAGAAGAAAGTTCCTCATGCCTGGTGTTGGGAATTTTGTTGTCCATGTCTCTTGGAGAAAACATTGCCATGCAGATGAGAAATTTTGCCTAAACTATATAAGTATATTTATATGCAGAATTACATGTATTATAACATTTTATTCTATTTAGGATAATGGTAAGATTCCTTAGGACTTATTCAGACATGCTTACTGTAATTTTCTTTCCCTTTCTCGTCTTCTCTATTCATCTATCTCCACCTCCCTAAACCCCCTCTTTCCCCATTTGTCCTATCAGATGACTTTTTCCATTCAACTCCTCCCTCTACTGCTCTCTTACTCCCCTACTATACCATTTCACATTCCTAGGATCTAGAGTTTAAACAAAACAAACAAAGCCAATGTTAGAGAGACCTTAGAGAGGGGGGAATACTCATTCACTGTTGGTGGATTGTGACTTGGTGCAGTCCCTATAAAAAACAATATGAAAATTATTTTTAAAAGCTAAAAATGTATCTACCAGTTGACCTAGACTTACCACTACTTGGCATGTTCCCAAAGGATTCAACCTCCTACTTCTGTGATACACGGACAGCCATGTTCCATGCTATTCTATTCATAAAAGCTAGAAAAAGGAAACAAACTAAACATCCTTCAGACAGCTAGCGGATAATTAAAATAATATGTATTTCTGAGCCAGACTCAGAAAGACAACAGCCTCTTGTTCTCTTTAAAAGGAGGTTCCTAGCTCATGTGTGTATATATTCTGAGCCTTTTGTCAGCTAGAAAATATTCTATCCAGTTTTCAGGGTTTCCCCTCCACCTGGTTGATATTTCTCTTTAGCTTTCTAGAAGCTTGTAAATTTAAAGTAATCACATGTTGTGTGATGGCTCCAGCATGATTTGCTTTGATTGTTTGGCAAATGTAGTCCAATTGAGAACTATTTTTCCTAAAATGTACACAGCCTGTCTTGTATTCTAGCCGTTTCAATATTTCCAGTTTCATAGTTAGGTTCTTATCCATTTGGAGGTAGTTTTTGTAGAAGGTAAGAGATAGGGTCTCCTTTCTTCTGCTTATGGACGTCCATCTTTGCCAGCATAAGTCAGAGAGATGATTTGTCTTATTTTATTTTTTGGCCATAATTTGTGTTTTCATCATTGTTCAATATTAAGTGATTAAGTTATAACTGACTATGCTTGGATCTTCAATTTTGTTCTATCATCTACATGTCTGTATAATACCATACCATACTATTTGTATTACTGTGGCTTTTAATATTGGAATTGTAATCCATTCAGCACTGTGCTTTATTATAAATATTTTGGCTATCCCAGGACAGTATGGGTCAGTATGCAATTTAGAATATTTTTTTAAATTTCTGGGAGGAATGAATTAGAAATGTTTATTGTGATATCATTGAATCATTACATAACTTTTGGTCAGATGGTCATTTTCACAATATTAAATATGCAAATATATGACCATGTGATAGCTTTCTATTTTTCTAGTATCTATCTCTATTCCTTCAGAGGTTTTATGTTTTCAATGTAAATGCCCTTCACTTCCTTAGTTAGGCTTATTTCTAGATATTTTTTTGAGGCTACTCTGACTAGGAGTATATACGTGATCTCCTTCATGTGCTTTGTTTTGCTGTGTAGAAAGGCAACTTCATTATGTATTCTGCCACATTTCTGAATTTGCTTGTCATTTCTAGAAATTTGTAGGTGAAATATTTGAGTGCATTTGCTGATATGGATATAATTATGTCTTCTTTTCCAATTTGTATCCTTTTGATTTCTTTCTCATGTCTTATTGCTCCAGTTGAGTTTTCGATCGCAATATTGAAAAGGGGTGAATATAATAATTACCCTGCCTGTCTCATTTCTAACTTCAGTGGGATTTATTCAAGCTGTCCTCCATATTGGATGACGTTAGCTGTTGGTTTCTCCCCACCTCTCATGGGCAACCCATCAGGAGCAGCCATATACTACCTAACCTGAGCTAACCTCACTGGCAGCCAATCAGGAGATATAGAAGTTGCCCCTAGCACCTAGTTTGCTCCAAATATAGTTAATCAGCAAATTTCCTACAAAATTTCAGTGAGCCTTAACCAATTATAAAGGTACTCATACCCCTGGAGATAGAGTCAACCAATCAAAGGAAAGAGAGATAAAAGTCATCCCCTCCCACCCTAACATGCTTTAAATTGACCCTGCAAAGTCCACACCTCTGTCTTCCAGCCTGATGTGTTGTGGACACCTGTGTGCAGGTGAGCAGTCTTTGCTGTTGTATATTATCTGAGTCTGGAGTACCATTCTTTGTGAATCACTGACCCTCACAATATTATGCTGGGGTCCTCTATTTAGAACTTTGACTAGATGGAGCTAGAAAGAACAATGTGTGCTTGTGGCTGGGTTGACCTATTGATAGTAGGTCAAACAAGTCTTGACAGAAGCCTGGAAACTGGTTGCTGTGTGGTCAGGGGTGGAATGACAGGACTGTATGAGAGACCCTGGCTAGATCTAGCTCCTTTGGGGGAAGGCACAGTGGTTCAGGGAGAGTCACCAAACTAGACCCCGGAAAAGAATACAGTATATCTAATTGGATGGGCAAATTGGATTTGTTTTTCAGAATGTACCTAAAGTTTGAATGAGTCACATCTGAAGATATCAATACCTGTGCACTGTATGTGGGACCTGAGATAGACCTAAGTCTGTGTGGACATCTTGAATGCAACACAAAAGGGATCTGGGTAAGGACAGATTGTTTTAAATAGTACTTAATGAAGGTTAATTTTGAGAGCCAATTCCATAGAGAAAAAAGGCACTTTCTCAGTCTATTTTTTCATCTGAAGTCACCATACAAGGAAAGTAAATCAAAAGATCACATCATACATTTTCCACATAGAAGGAAGTTTGCTGAAGTCACAGATGCAGATGAAGTCAGATTTATTAGCTTAGCCTGAACATACTTACACTTACGGTTTTGTTAATGTTTTCCAGTAGATGTTGAACTATGAAAAGACACTATAGTCCTGAACTTACAAAGAAAAAGCTAATTAAAAATATCTGTTTTGTAAATATTGAGAACTCTATACCATTTCCTTCAAAATGTATTAATCTTGGTTTCTTCATCATTGGAATATTTGTATGAAAATATTATTTTGAATGTGCAACAGAATACTACTACTATTAATGCATTTTAAAAAATTCAATTTGTCAAAACCTGTTTTCAATAAATGAAAATATTGTTAATAATGCTTAGCATTCTCTCTGAAGATTTCAGATAGAAGAACTTTGTTATTTGTCCCTCATCATTTTTTGATCAATTTATTAAGTATATCTTATAGATAAAATTGCTGAGTAAGTCTCATGTCTATGAGACCAGTGTATTATAAGTTGTAACACCTCTTTTAGCACTTCTTATTAACTTGTGTGGATTATTTTAGTAATAAAATGATCTTAGTGTTTGTTAAAGTCTATTTCTTCATGAGCTATGTAATTTCAATTTTTTTTTTGTTCAGTGTATAGTTTACTATTTGACTATGGATGTACAAATGACTCAGCAATTTGAAAGGCTTGTTTCTATCATCAGAATCAATGTCATAAGTTGTTTAGACATATTTAGATGACTCTGTTGAATTGACCTGTGTGTCTAACATCTCTGAAAATTTCTTTGATTGCATCTCTGATATAAAAATTTTGGTGATATGAAAACATAATGATTCCCCCATTGTGTAGAATCATGGTGTTATCACATTAATAATGGCACTTTGGTCATGCAAACAGTCATCATTATAGTGCTGTATAAATACCCGAGATACTTTCTTAGGACAGGTTGGGCAGTAGTGATTAGACTGACCTGAAGCTCACTGTGCGGGCTGGACTGTCTCATCTGATGACAATTTACCTGTTTCCATCATCCGAAGGACAGGACTACAGTTGTGATCTACTAGGGCTGGCATAAGATAGCTTGTAAATCCCATAGGCATTTTTAGGATTCTGTAACAGCTTCTGTCAGTGGATCTGTTTTCTGAAAGCAGTAGACAACAAGTTAAAGCCCGTTTCTATTCTCCTCTCCTTAGTTGTTCAGAATGAACTGTGAGTTCACTGAATAGTCATAGAAATGGAATAATGTCCTGGTTAAAGTTTCTATTGCTGTGATGAAACACCATTATTAAAATCAACTCAGGGAGAGGAAGATTAATTTCTTCTCAGGGGTTGAAGTCTATCCTTCTAGGAGTGTCAGGGCAGAAGCTCAGTGTCAGAACCTAGAGGCAGCACTTACGCAAATGCTATGCTAGTTCTTACATATTGATACTGCATATCAGTTCACTTTTCAAGGTTTGTTCTCACTCTGCTTATTATACATCCCAGGGCCACATTCCCAGGAGTATTACCAACCACAAAGGGCTGGACCCTACCACATAAATCATTGTCAAGAAAATGCCTACAGGCCGATATTATGGGGACCCTTTTCTCAATAGAGGTCCTCTTTTCCAAATGACTCCACCCTATGTATAGTTGATAAGAAGTATAAAAATAAAATGTAGCCTGCACAGATAATTCTATACCTCTAGATATTTATATATGACCCATAGAATGTAAGTGATGCCAACATGCCTACGTGATTATAGAATTTGAAGCATATTCCAAACTGTCTAGATGCATTTCAACAATTTCCCCCAATGAATCTACCTTAACATAAAGTCATAAATAATTTTAGAATGATCACATTAATTGTCTTTTTGAAAATAAGAAGACAATTAGAGAGTCCCAGCCTTTGATTTGTAATTAAACTTGAGCTCTGAAAAGCCATTTCTAACAGATTTAGAATCTCATTTCTTTTTCAATATAGTAAAGACGTGGCCGTGTGTTCTTTGTTCCAATTTTCTGTCACTGCTTCAACCAATACTTCACAATTTACTAACATCCAAATTTGCTGGGCAGGCTTTTTGTACTCTTTATGAACTTCAAGTGATCCTGTGGCTGCCTAAATGCACGGAACTACAGATCAATAAGTGTACATTGACATATTGATGTACAAAAGGCAGGGACACTATGGATCCTTTCGGCTTTTATTGTTTAAGTCATATTCACAATTCAAGCTAGTTTTGCTGCAAAAATAATGTGTTCACGGGGGATGCCAGAAAAAGTAAAGAAAACTGAAAGCTATCATAAATCTTATAATTGCGTCGAGACTTTTGGCAATGTGAGCTTCCAAATAAAAGGTTTCTATCCTGTGTTAAAGGCATTGTTTGCAGGTTGACAAATTGCAGATGTGCTCAAAACCATTTTTTGTTGGTTTTATGCAAAATTAGCATTCAGCAACGAAGGAGATCTTCAGTATCGCCACAAAGCCTTACATAGGAAACAGAAAAGATCACTTTTGCTGCAGTCCTGGAACTCTGAGGAGCAGATTACACTTTTACCTTGTCCTCAATATGAAAAGGATCACCCAGAATCAAACTAGTCAGAGAGATTCAACAAACAAGTAATAGATGAATTGCTACTGTAGTGATCTTATTTATCAATTGAAAGAGTAAGTGAAATGTATCTTCTTGCCTATACATCGAGATCTGTATATGACACTGCTATGAACTTCAAGTTTATCTAGGAGGCCTAAAAAATTTAACAAATATTGAGCATTTTTCACAGATCATTGGGAAAAATATATAGCATTAAAAAAACACTTTTAAAATGAAAGGTTGAATGTGGCCATGGACTCAGAGGTGACTTTAAGAGACTGTAGAAAATACAAATTCTTGACATGGAAATGATTTGGTGGTACATTTGATCATACAAATTTTCTTGTTTATCAAATGGCCAGGATTAGTGGTCAACCTTGATTATTGTGTAGTGCTTAGGGTAAATAGCTTGTGATTGGAAAAGATTAACATAATGGTCAGGTGTTTAGGAGAACTGCAATGAAGAGAAAAGGATACGTTGTGTGTGTGTGTGTGTGTGTGTGTGTGTGTGTGTGTGTGTGTGTGTGTGTGTGTGTGTGTTGTATGTAGCATAGTGTGCTATGTGGGGTATGAGTGTGGTGTGCTGTGGCATGTAGTGTCATTATGTGGCCTGGTGTAGTACGGCATGTTATGGCAAGTATGGTATGTGTTTGTGCCGTCTGGTGTGGTGTGGTGGCGTGCTGTGGTATGTAGTGTATGGTGTGGCATGGCATGGCATGGGTGCTGTTGTTTGGAGTGCTGTGGTTTGGTGTGTGTTATATGTATAACATTCTCTGGGCAGGATGATCACCAGCAAAGGACTGACTCCAGGTGCATTCACTAGTCCAGGGCAGAGATGCAGGTTTTCAAAGAAACAAACACATAAAAAGCACTGCCATGTTGACTACTTAACCAGCCAGTGGCTGAGGTCAACACTGACCCTAACAGCACATCATAGTTCAGGTCTGCCATTCACAAGTACACGTTACAACATCGAGACCTACCAGCTACAGAAAAGGCAGACATGTTCTCCTTGAAATAGAACGTTGTTCCTCATATGCATTCACTTCCTTCCCATGATGCTCTGAAAGTGTCTATATCTCACCTAAGCTCTGCGTACCTATGTACTGACAGAAAATTATACATTACATGCAGCATGCGTCTTCCCCTTAGAAGTGTGTTTGACCACCGCGTGTCTGCCTATACTCCAGGGGAACTCATCACGCCTGTGTACTGTTGGGCAGCTCTCAAAGGACTTAGTGTTTGCCTTTTAAATGAAGACAAAGAAATGGAGAAGGAGGAGGAAAGGGAGAGGAAACGATAATGGCAAAGACATGAAGTTGGAAGATGGGGATGTAGGGCGATACTTGGAGCATTTAGAATGGCTATGGAAGATGAATATGATTATATTTCTTTGTATATGTTTATGTTCGCACAGAAATTAAAAATAATATTTCTTAACATAAATTCACATCATAATTTGGAGGGGAATTATTTTATAATTTTAAATAAGATTCTCATCTATAAGGAAAAAATATGCTTCTTAGTCCTGAGAGATTCTATTTTGGAGAGTGAATTTTAGTAAGTCCTGATTTTATTTATTTATTTATTTTTTGTTATTTTTGGCCCTTTGCAGTTATAGACATTTACAAAGACAATTGAATATTAAATTTATACAACAACTTGATGCCACTATCTCTGCTCAAGTAGCTGTTTATGCCCCCCCTTTTTTTCTTAGACCTAGACTAGTACATTCTGTATTTATTTAAGGCATTGTGTTGCAGCTGCTATAATTTTGCACAAAGGTATGAATTCTGCTTTAATAACTACCACAGGTTTAGAAAGCCAGCACTTGACATGGTAATATTTACTCAATTTTGTACTGTCAGTTGCTGTCATAAGACATAAGGTTTTTAAATGATATTCAACTAAGGAATTAACATATATTAACAGTTAATTGAATTAAAAATAGAAACAGTGAAAGGGTTTGTCTTAGGTCTCTGGGCTTTCTTTCTCTTGGTTTTGGTCACCTAAGTGGTGTCAAATATCTGTTCAATCTCATGGAGTGAGCTTCTATTCAAATGAGACATGAGTTGGTTACTTCTATAAGGTTTGTCCACCATTGGCTTAGCACATTTGAAGTCAGGACAGATTGTAAGTCAAAGGTTCTGTGGTTGGGTTGGTATTTACATTCTGTTTTCGATATCCTGCAGAGAAACAAGTTATATACAACAGCTTGGTGTCGCTATGTTCAATGCATGGGTGTATTTTTAGCAATGGGGCATTGTTGTCAGATTGTGGCTAACAATCTATTGTCTTGATTACAATCCTAGGTTTCAGTGGATCTCCATAGGACCCATTTAGCCTGCAACCAAGTTGGATGAAACCCAGTTCTAGTTTTAGAAGTTTTGTTTGGTGATGAAGTTAATTTGGGATTCCACCTTCCTTACAGTGGGGAGACTTCATTAGAATCACTTATATATCATAGAAAGTTTCTACTTCAATACATTTCCATATGACCCATAAATGTCCTTCAATTCTAGCTCTTTCTCCAAATGTTTTCTCCCTTAATCCTATATCACCGACTCCTCTCCAAGTGATCCTCCCATTCTCCTGCCTCACCCCTGAAGGCATCAAACTACCTATTAATCTCTTCTATGTTCCCCTCCCAGGAAGATCCATGGTTCCTCCCCTAATCTCTTCCTATTTGCCTAACTTCTCTCTGGCTGCATATTGTAGAACGGATAACTATTAAATGACTAATAGCCACATAGAAGTCAATACATACTATACTTTTTCTAGGTATGGTTCCCTTACTCATTATATTTTATTCCTAGTAACCAATTGCCTGCAAATTTCCCCATGTGAAAATATTTAAGAGTTGAATAGAACTCTTGTTTAAATGTACTATAATTCTTTATCTTTTTTTCTGTTATGGTGCATATGGACTATTTTTATTTTTTATTTCTGGTTTTTATTATGAATAGAGTGGCAATAAATATTTTTGAGCAAGCATACTTATAGTAAAATGAAAGATCCTTTGGCTATATGCTCAAGAGTAGTACAGCTGGATCTCGATGTAGACCAAGCCCCATCTTTCTGAGGAATAAAATAGCAATATTCATTTCCATATTGGCCATACAAGTTTGCCCTGCCACGAGGGGTGGAGGAGTGTGCTCCATATCATTGCCAGAGGAGCTGCCACGTGTGGTTTTGATCTTAGCCATTCTGATGGGTGTAAAATGGACTCTCAGCGTCGTTCTTATTTGGATTTCTCTGATGGCTAAATATGTTGAACATTTCTTTAAATGTTTTCCAGCCATCCATGTTTTCTCTATTTAGAATTCTTTATTTAGAGCTGCACCACATTTTTAATATGGTTATTTTTTTTCATATTGAGCTTCTTGAGTTCTTTATATATATTGGAAATTAGTCGACTATTCGTTGTGGAGTTGGCAAAAATATTTTCCCATTCCTCAGGCTGTTGCTTTGTCTGAAGGATGATGTCATTTGCAGTGCAGAAGTGTCTCAGTTTTATAATTTTTTGTTTACTAATTACTGATTTTAGTCCCTGGTCTATTGGTGTTCTCGTCAGAAAGTTTTCTCCTGTGCCAAGGAATTGAAGTGTATTCCTCACTTCCCCTTCTATACGATTCAATATACCTGCTCTTATGTTGAGGTTGTTGATCCATTTATACTTAAGTTTTGTGCATAATGACAGGTATCTATTTGCACTTTTACGTCCAGCCATCCAGTTTGAGCAGCACCATTTATTGAAGATGCTCTCCCCCGTCTCCAGTATGTATTTCTGGCTTCTTCTTTACAGAAAACCAGGTGTCCACAAATTTGTGGACTTATTTCCTGGTATCCAATTTGATTCCATTGATCAGCATGCCTATTTTAGATGAATCTCAAGTCCACACAGATGCAATAAAAAATTTGATATTTTGACAAAACCATATAATTTGACAGTTTCTGGAGGGTGTTTGTGATATTGTATTTCACTTTTCTCTCCATTATATTATATTGTAATTTATCTATTATAGCTATTCCCATGTTGCAGTGTCCCAAAGCTTTTATGTATTAGGTGATTCTAAATCCTTTCATAAAAAAATTATTTTTTTTTCAGAGCCAAGGACTGAACCCAGGGCCTTGCTCTTGCTAGGCAAGTGCTCTACCACTGAGCTAAATCCCCAAACCTCATGTGGACAATGTTGTCGATCACATTCTGCTGCAGAAAATCTTGTAAAGGCCAATCTGGGTTATATGAAACCATCCCTCAAAATCAATATATACGTAAGAAATTACAGAAAATAAGTAATTATACGTCAACTAACACATCCTCAGTTTTAGAGCAATCACTACATAAATCATGGTTTTTAATATTTTTGAATATTGATAGAAATATGATTTTAAAATTTATCATAATAATGATTTTAGCTCATCTCAAATGTAAGCAAGTCAGAATCACATTTCAGCTAATGATTGGTCATCTGGTCTGAATGAAACATTCATAGTGTTTATTTTCAATACAAATAATATTAATTAGATGTCAAAGCTACATTGCTGGTTTAACATCAAACTCTTAAGAAAAACAAGATTGTCACAAAATTTTTGCTTCTGAGAAACAATACTACAGAGTCTTGTGATTTCTACTAATTGGAAATGTCTGATCTTATGGTTTTGGAAACTAGAAAACTCAATATCATGTTGTCTGTGCTTGATGAGGGTCTAACGGTGGCATCATCCTGTGAAGAAGCAGAAAGGGTAAGATGTGATTACTCCCCAAAGGTCTTGTTGGAAGGCATGAAACCCACTAATGAGGATAGATTTCTTGGGTCTTACTCCCTCCTGTTGCCTTCTAATTCTGTTACCATGGCAACAGAATTCAAGCACGAGTAAGAGGGGAAAAAGCAGAGTGTTGATACAATGGAATAATATCTTTACGTTTAAACAATTGAAAACAATGAAAATTTTATTAGCAATCATAACTTTTAAATGGCATAAATTGAGACATCTTGACAAACTATTAATGGAAATCTGAGTGCTTCCTATGCATACAAAGCTCTAGTTTTGTAAACAAAAATGGAGAGTCTCAAATAACCTCAAATATTCCTCAGTAATATACTGTTCTGATCATCATGATAAATTACTTTTTGTAAAGTATATATTATAAGAACCACAGACCACCTATTAGTCTATACATATGGTGTATGTGTATGAGTGTATGCGTTCATGTGTGCATGGGTGCGTGTGTGTGTGTATGTGTAACACACAAAATAAATCTATGGAATAATTGTCAACCAATATAATAAGAAAGATAAACTTTTTGATATTTTTGTAGTTATAAATAGTCTTTGAAGATAAATAGATCATTTATGAAAATTTAAGTATTAATTATTGATTCCATAAATACGACTATTTCTTTAGAACAGCAGTCTCTAATACAATAAATTTAACACTTACGATAGACTATTTTTAATTCCAAAGAGTCTTGCCATGCCTATACAAGCAATTGAAATGCTGTAACAAAAGGTCTACTGCTGTACCAATTATACACAAATAGTAATTACTGAAACTGATACAAATTATTGATTTGTAGGTGACTGTGTTCCTCTAATGGATCTTGTTAATGGAATTGAATCCTGTCTAGGAATGTTATTTAATGTGCAACCACTTTATACTATGCTTAATTACTACCTAACATAAAACAGGAAACAGCTTCTGTTGAGTCATACATTAATCAAAACTATTCTGCAAACTTCTTGATTTGTGATTTAATATGCGTTGAAGAAAATTAAATTTGAAGTAAATTGAGGGCATCTGTGTATTTTGGAGAGTATGTAGACAGATTGCTGTATGCCAGAAATTAAACTGTAAATCTGAAAACATCTTTATCCTAACAAACACTCGACTTGAAACTGACTAGCTCATTCTCCGTGGGTTAGGTTATCTTGCATCTGAGCTGTGTGTTTTCGATTGTATTTATTGAAGTATACTAGATTAATGCAGTTCCATATTTTCTTTTCAATAGATATTTATTTTTGTACATGAATACAAAAGACTAGTCTTTTTTATTAGATATTTTATTTATTTACATTTCAAATGTTATCCCCTTTTCCAGTTTCCTCACCACAGCAACCCCCCCCCATCCCATTCCCACTTCACCAGCCTCTACCTACTTCAACAAGGCCACACCTACTCCAACAGGGCCAGAGCTTCTAATACTACCACTCCCTGGGCCGAGCATATCCAAACCATCACAGTGGCATAGCTGGTTTTTAGATATATCCATTCCCAGTTTGCTAAGGAGCTGCCACACTGATTTCCAGGCAGCTCTACAGGTTTGTTCTCCCATCAGGCCTAAGTTCTCTGCTTCCCCCATGTCCTTCTGGGTCACTTGCTTTATTGCTCTTGGCCATTCTAACATGACACCTCAAAGTAATTTACTGTGAATGCTGAGCATTCCTTTAAGTGTCTCTTAGCCACTTGTTTTCATCATTTGAGAACTCTCTGCTTAGTTTTATGACCCATTTATAAACTGGGTTGTTTTCTTGATGTTCATTTTTCTTTTCATATTTTATTGGTTATTTTATTTATTGGCATTTAAAATGATATTCCCCATCCCAGTTTTCCCTCCACAAACACCCTAACCCCTCCTTCCTACCCCTGCCTCTATGAGGGTGCTCCCCCACTCACCCACCTACTTCCATTGTCTCACCTCCCATGCATTCCTCTACCCTGGGTCATTGAGCTTCCACTGGACCGAGGGACATCCCTCCCAATGATGCCCAATAAGGCCATCCTCTGCTACATATGAAGCTGGAGCCATGGGTTCCCCCATGTGCACTCTTTTGTTGGTGGTTTAGTCCCTGGGATCTTTGGGGGGTCTGGTTGGTTGATATGGTTGTTCTTCCTGAGGAGTTGCAAACCCATTCAGCTCCTCAGTCCTTGCCCTAACTCTCCCATTGGGGTCCCAGCTCTCAGTCCAATGGTTGGCTGCATGCATCCGCATCTGTATTGGTCAGGTTGTGGCAGAGTCTCTCAGGGGACAGCCATACCAGGACCCGGTCAGCAAAAACTTCTTGGCATCAGCAATAGTGTCTCGATTTGGTGTCTGCAGATGGGCTGGATCCCCAAGTGCGGCAGTCTTTGGGTGGCCTTTCTTTCAGTTTCTGTTCCACTCTTTGTCCCTGTATTTCCTTTAAACAGAAGCAATTCTGGGTTAAAATTCTGGAGATGGGTGGGAGGCTCCATCCCCCAACTTGGGGCCGTGTCTAACTTCTGGATATGGTCTCTACAGGCTCTCTCTCTCCTCTTTGTTGAATATTTCAGCTAATGTCATCCCCATTGGGTCCTGAAAGACTCTTGCATTCCTGGCATCTGGGACTTGCTGGTCACTACTTCCCAATTCCCCATCCCCATTGTTGCACACCTCTGATCAATTTCCTGACCCTCTATATACCTCCTCTGTCTCCTCCTACACCTGATACTGTCCCCCTTTTTTCTCCCCCTTCCTCCCTCCCTCCCAAGTCCCTCCCATCCTCTACCTCCTATGATTATTTTGTTCCTCTTGCTGTGTAGGAATGAAGCATCTACACTTTGTTGTCTTCCTTCTTGAGCTTCATATGGTCTGAGAATTGTATCGTCAGTATTCTGAGCTTTAAGATGAAAACTAAACAAAATGCATAAATATGAAAAAACATCAGCCCGTTTATATTTCAACAAATTATGTAAGGATTAATTTATGCTACAGGAATCTGGAAAGATTGCACTGCAGTTAATAGCATTTGCTGACCTTGCAGGGGCCGAGGTTCGGTTCCCTACATGGTAGCCCACAAGTATGTATAACCACAGTAATTGATGTTCTGGCCACCAAGGACACCAAACACACAAGTGATACATATATGCAGGTACAAGAAAATACTTATATGGATAAATTAAAAAAAAAACTACCACACAGTTTTTTTTTGTTTTTTACTTTTTTTATATTAAAATTTAATTACATCATATACTCAATTTCCTCCTTCCAACCATTACCGTGTCTCCCATCAAATTTATGGGCTTTCTCTTTTTTTCTCTCTCTCTCCCTCCCCTCTTCACACTCACATAATATATACATATATATATGACACACATGTGTAAATTAAAATATATAAATATAACCTGCTGACTCAATTTAATGTTGCTTTTATGTACATTATTTTACTGCTGACCACCAACTTGGTTAATATATATCAAATTAAGGTCGCAACCCTGGGGAAGACTAGCTCTCCTGATTGCAGCCTTCCTTAATTTCCTGCAGTTCTTTGTTTAGGGTAGAGACACATTAGATTTCCCCTTACATATTAGCAATCTGTTGGTGTTAATTTAGTTCAATCTGGTTTAAGCAGGTTTGTATTGAGGTATCACAGATAATGCCTCCATTTCCTTTCTAGAGGGCACAATATCAGTAGATTTCCTGGACCCCTGGCCCTTAAAAATCTGTCTACCTCTCTTCTGCAATGGTTTCTGAGCCTTAATTGCCGGTGTCATGTTCTGGATGTATGATTGGGGATACACACCCAAGGATCACTTGTCCTTCACACTTTAACCACTTTGGGGTTTCCATCGTGGTTTCTATCTCTTTGGTGACAGGGAGAGCTACACTTAATTTGTGGGTATAAGGATAAATATTTAGATTGCAGTTAGAAGTTATAATGGTTAAGTAAATGGCAGTAGTGGCTTCTTCTTTATAACCTATGCTTTCATTAGACCAAGGTACTTGACTAGGTTTCTGGTACCAGGTGTGATTTCGTTCACATTGAACTTGCCTTAGGTACAGTAAGAGAGTTGTTTGTTAGTGTAAATTTTTGAGCAAACCTGTTGTACTTTCATGGAGATTTTTAAATAGGTTTATACTATGGTTTATACAAGTAACACTCCTGTACATACTATTAATTAAAATAGCAGCCTTTGGTTTGTACTTGCTCTGTGCTGCATAATACTGTAGTTATCTATCACAAAACTAGGGAATTTAGCTTTCATTGTTCAAAAGTACTAATGTTGTCTTATAAATTTATTGCTTATATTCACATATATAAGAATTTAAGAATTCTTTTCTTTATATTTTTACCCTCAGGATATGTAAATTATTGATGCATTTGCATATCTGGACTCTAGACTCGTTTCTTTCTACTGAGTTGCCTTGTCCAGCTTTAGTATGACAGAAGATACCTAGTCTTATTGCAATCTGATTTGCCATGTTTGATAACCCTAGGATGCCTGCCTTCTATAAAGGTCAATAAAGGGGGAAAAAGGGAGGAGGACCTAGGAGAAGTGGAGGAAAGAGAAACTTCATTAGGACGCAATATACGAGAAGAATAAATATATATTTTTCAAAAGATATGTAAATTAATGGTGCATTTGCATACCTGACAACATATAATATTGTTGAATGTTGAAATATGTCTTAATGTAGATATTTGTATCACAAACCAGTTTATCATTATTTTGTCTTGAATTAGAGAAATGTAAAAAGGATATTCTACTTCAATAAAAGAAATTTATTTTCCATGAACTTTTATTTAGAAAATTAATTTTAAATTGTCTATTAAGTATTCCAATATTTCTGTGAGACATTTTAAGACATTATATGAAAAACACTATGGAACCCCATTCAGGACTTTTTTTGTGTTTCAAATATATGGGTCTTCAGTTCATTTCTTTTCATCAAGGACATCATTTTTCTCCATAGTTAGGCTCTTGAGAAGACTGTATAACAAAATTTTAAATTGTGTGTCTCAATTCAATTATGAGACCTGTAGCCCACAACCACAATACTAAATGTAGTATTGGTGAACATTTATTAATATTAGCAGATTTTAGGAGATATAAAGAAAAATAATTAATTTTTAAAATATATCTAAATATGGATATTTTATATCAGTGTTTGCCCAGATTGCACGCATCTTTTACCATTACTACAGCTTTGGTTCTAGATAGAACCTGAAAGATTTCCACTATGTGTACCCTTTTTTCAGGTAACACCAAGCACACTGACTCAAACACCTCACCTCAGATTCAAAACTAGAGATTGTTATAAATTGGGCTGATTTTACTGTGACTAGAAAGTTTTCTACTCTGATAGACACATTAATGGTATAATTCTGGAAAGCACAGAGTTTTAATTTTTTTTGTTATTTACTTGTTTGTTTTTACTATCATTCTTTCATAAGTATC
The DNA here is from genome assembly GCF_011064425.1 of Rattus rattus. Lineage (NCBI taxonomy): Eukaryota > Metazoa > Chordata > Mammalia > Rodentia > Muridae > Rattus > Rattus rattus. The sequence goes on along the minus strand of NC_046168.1, from coordinate 45,321,124 downwards.
AAATTAGTAACTCTTAGAATAATTTGTATTAAGATATTAAATTTAAAACTTGATATTTGAGTTCCTTGGGCTTTACAAATTTAGGTATTGCTGACACCTTTTGATAACCTCCAGAATGTGACTATGCGATCCCATTGTAGAAGAGGCTATACATTTGGGTCGTAGAACAGAAAGAAATTAAGTTGGTACCAACGTGGAAACTTTATCACCACTATCTCTCATAGTGTCAGAAGGTGCTACAATCAGCAATCTTCCAATCTTATGAACAATAACGATTGGCCTGATAGGACCTGCCCAGTGGTACAATAGTGACACAGATAGCATGAGGAACCTACCACTTAGCGATTGAATCTAATGCCCACTGTACCATGAACCTGAGACTACATAGATCATCACACCTATGAAAGAACTTGTTAATATCATTATGAAAAAAAAGAACGGTATTAAAATGAATCCTAAAGACTCACTGGTCTACTAGTAGATTAGTATATATCCCATTTCTCATCACAGAAGCTTCTTGTCATTGGTAGCTCTTAACCCAGAGATTATCAAATAAGTGGTTATCGTGCAGGGTGTAAAAGACTGTGCAATACACAGTCCTAAATAAGACATACATATCGCATCTCTCACTCAGAGTCTTAGTGTTGTTCATGGAAGGGTTGGGGAGGTGAAAGATTGTAACTACCAGAGATAATAGGTGATGACAACAGTATTTTCCAGGTACAGCATTGTAGTTGCACACCTGAACTCACCGAGATTGTGGTATCATGCATAAGACTTGCAAAATTGAACATGCATGTTGGGAGGTGAACATGAAGTCACAACCAAAGTTGAAAAAAAAATATTGGCATTTGATATTTGTTAGAAAAGGGAGTCAGCTATTCTTAATAACACGGTCCCTGGTAGGTTGATACCAGCAAATGCTCACACTCAAGGCACAAACTGGAGTCAATGGAACTAATTAAAGAAGATTAGGAGAACATGAAGTTGAGTGGGATGGGTAGGGAGGTGAAGGTAGAATTTGGAAAAGTTGGGGGAGAGATTTAATATGCTCAAAATACATTGTTTAAAATCTCACAAAATTAATAATAATAATAATAATAATAATAATAATAATTTTTAAAGCACTGAATTAATTTTGCTTGAGTATCATGACATAATGTCCAATAATTTTTTTATGTGGATCTAAGCATGCTTTTGCCATTTTATACACATTGTTCTCAACATTGAGTATTACAAAGCCAAAATATTTATCAACCAAACAACTTTGAAGATAGTCTATGTCCTGCATTGTCAAATATTCAGCTATTATTTTATTTTTATGTGAAATTAAACAAGCACATATATCTATCCCATTAGTATGCAAATTTATTTTAATCTTTAATAAATGATAAAATTATACAGGTACATGTATCAATGAATTTTGTTAAATTGCTTTGCAATATATTATAAGTTAATGTTTTATTCATTCACCTAATTTTATGTACTTACATACTTTAGTTCATGTAAAAAATTTTTAAGTAAAAGAGTTTGAAAATTTTAATGTCTTGCCCTGTATAAAATCGCATATTTTCTGATATCTAGTGTTTGAATACTTGATGTTGTCTGAAGTCTACCATCCTCAATGATTGATTTGAATTTATTTACTTGTTTTACTTAAAATAAAATGTATAAGCCAAAAGTTCCCTATATTGCAAGATGAAATAACATGCCATTTGTAACTTTCAGATGGTAATACGTTGGCAAAGAGTTGCTGGGCGATTCACTGAACAATGAGACATCCCTCACTTATGACATAAGGTAATTGTATTGTCATAACTACAGCAATTAGCTTCTGTTGTCAGAATATAGGAGCATCTTAAAAGTTATATGACCTATATGTAATTTATTAACTTAAAATTCTTCTTTCTAAATAAAATCATTTCAATCAATACTCGCAAAAGTGACTTTCTAAATTCAACAAAGTACTTGGCTTCAATAGTTAAGGAAACACATAAGGAGGCATATGTATTTCCTATTCTACCATCAAGCACGACATAAAAAAATACATCTTTTTAAAGAGAATAATAATCTTTAGTTAACATTATATTTAGCTTTTATTTCTTTGATGACATAATTTTCAACTGTGCTTCAATTTGTTGCTCAAATATTAAGTAACCCTTTAATCTGATAGTGTACATAGTGAAAACTCAAACAAATACTAACATTCAAATTTTTTAGAACTATTATCAATAATAAAGATATTCATGAAATAAAATATAGATAGCTAATGACATGAAATGGATGGGAAGGGGAACACCCTTATAGAAGAAGGGGAGGAAGAGGGGATAGGGGGCTTATGGACAGGAAACCGGGAAAGGGAATAACATTTGAAATGTAAATAAAGAAATATCCAATGAAAAATGATATATTGTAATAAAATAATTGTATTTATTGTATCATACCATAATGTATTTAAACAAGGTAAGAAGACAAATACTAATAGAAATGTTTATTAAACTTCAGGGCATAATAATTTTCAAGTGATTAATTCTCATGAAGGAACATGTCAATTTAATTTAATTCAATTGTGTTGGTTTTAACATGCTTGGACAAGGGAATGACACTGTTAAAAGGTATGGCCTTGTGGGAGGAAGTGTGTCACTGTGGGGGTGGGTTTTAAGGGAACTTCCTCATAGTTACCTGAGGATTTGAGTGTTGGACTAGCTGCTTTGAAACAAAAGGTAGAAATCTCAGCAGCACACCTGCAGGACACTGCCATACTTCCCACCATAATGACAATGGATGGAACATCTGACCTGACAGCCATTTAAACGTTTTTCTGTTTTAAGAGTTGCCTTGGTCATGGTATCTCTTCACAGCAGTGAAACCCTAACTGAGACATCAATTTTTAATTTACTTTCCTATATAAGTGCCTAGGTTTATTATGTATACAACATACCTGAAGCAACCTGCGGAGGTCAGAAGGGTCATTGGATCCACAAAAAGTAGAATTACAGGTGGTTGTGACCCAACATTTGAGTACTCAGAGTAAAGACAGGTCCTCTACAAGAACAGTGAGTGCCCGTAACTACTAAGTCATCTCTTCAGTCTGACATTATAATTTTCTAATATTTGTGTTTAAATGCTCCATATTCAGATAATTATATTTTCATAGATTTTTTTCCAGTAGAGTGTAATTATTCTCACATTGTGTCTATCATGTCTATAAAATATAACTTATCTATGGATATATTGTTCATTATGAAAATATCTATTAGATAAGTGCTTTGTTTTCTATGTTCTGAATTTTTATATTAATGTTTTCTCATTGAACACAATATAAAAACATTTATGTTTAGTGGTTTTTCTTTTGTTCTACAAGTAACAAAGCATTATAACTATTTTGAGATAGATACTTCACTGTTTATAGTTTTGTTTGTACCTGAATAGTCAATCAATGATTTTTCTTCAAGTTTTTGTATAAACTTCTATACTATAAACAGGGTGAGTGAACATCCTTACAAATGAGATGATAATAGCTGCATTAAAAATGTCCTTGAATTTTTATAGTTGATATCTCATTATTATAAAACCAAAGATGTTTTCTTCTCAAAAATACAAATATATTTCAGAGGAAAGAAATAATATACATCTGATGTTTCTCCTGTAACTATTTATTTACAGAAATACCTGACACTTTTACTTTTATACTTTTTCCTTATTTGTATACTACTACTGAAATATATACATCATATAGCCAAATATGTCAAATTTTCTTTCTTCTTTTCTTCTTCTGCTCCCCTTTTCCTTATGAGTATGAAGGCAGTGGTAAGTCAGTCAATAGGGAACTTGCATCAGAGGGCAGAGTGGATACACGTAGGCACTACTATAATAGTTACACAATTTCTTTTTTGTTTTTATTTTGGTTGAGGATGGCTCTCTCAGCACACTACTAGAGAATAGAGATTTCAAACATGAAACAGGCGCAGAAGATTTGTTTGAAAATGTGAAATTGTATGTTTACTTTCTAAATTACCTAGAATATAAACACACATTCCACCTTTGTCCCCATTAAGGATTTTAAATTTCGAAACAGTGTAAGAAACATCATTTTCAGGACAGGACATAGGCCACAGGCTATGAAAACTTGCTTCTTTTGTAAAAGACCAGCATTCAGTTCTCATGTCCCAGATGATGGACTTCATTTCCCCCGCTTCTCTCCCCCCGACAATTATTATCTTAAAGAAAATTTTATTTTAACATATTTCATAAACTACAAATAAAATATATGGTAGAAAAACAATTGAAAAAAATCAGTGTAAATTGATATAAAGGAATTCAATTACAAATCTTGAATTCAATCAGCCTGACTCTGTGTTTCACGGCCTAAGTCAGTAAAAACAGCTTTTGGACACTCAAGAAAAGAGCCACAAATTACCTATGCCCAAAAGTCAGAAGCAGGCAAAGTAGTAAGAGTGTTTGGGTATACAGGACATTAGTGTCACTCATTAAAATTGATATTTTCTTTTCTTTTTTTTTAAATTGGATTTCTTTATTTGCATATTAAATGTTATTCCCTTTCCAGGTTTCCAGGACATAAACCCCCTATCCCATTCTCCCCTTCTGTAAAGATATTCCACTCCCCATCTACCCCCTTCCCTGCCCCCCTCCATTCCCCTACACTGGGGGTCCAACCTTGGTAGAACCAAGGGCTTCTCCTTCCATTGGTGCCCTACAAGGCCATCCTCTGCTACATATGCAGCTGGAGCCATGGGTCAGTCCATGTATAGTCTTTGGGTAGTAGTTTAGTCCCTGGAAGCTCTGGTTTGTTGGCATTGTTGTTCTTATGGGGTTGCAAGCCCCTTCAGCTCTTTCAATCCTTCCTCTAATTCCTCCAAAGGGGTCCCGTTCTCAGTTCAGTGGTTTGCTGCTAACATTGATCTCTGTATTTGACATGTTGTGGCCGTGTCTCTCAGGAGACATCTATATCCAGCTCCTGTCAGCATGACTTCTTAGCTTCATCAGCCTTATCTAGTTTGGGTGGCTGTATATATATGGGCCACATGTAGGGCAGGCATTGAATGGCTATTCCCTTAGTCTCTACTCCAAACTTGGGTTCAAGAAAATAGAAGGTTTAAAACAAATCAATTGTGTTCAGGTTCCTCATCCATTCAACTGCCCTTAGAAAAAGCAAACACTGGGTGAGAGCTTGCATTCTTGATGTCAACAGCACAGCGCTATATCTAACTTTGAGATATATTTTTGCACTTGTTTTTAGAAAACCTCTATTTTTACTTGCTGTTAAGTAGAAAACTCTTGTTCGTTTTACTAATAGAGATTGAATTGAAATCTATCAGGGTTGCCATTCTCTATGAAGTGAGGAAGGTTATTTTAAAACTTAGATGAGAGAGAGAGAGAGAGAGAGAGAGAGAGAGAGAGAGAGAGAGAGAGAGAGAAAATATCCACCTCCAGTAGAGGCCCAACTCCAGGGATGGGGCCACCCAACTATCTCAAAGTTTTTAACACCGAAATGTTCTTGTTCAAAGGATGAACAGGGACCAAAAATGGGGCAGAGACTGAAGGAAAGGCCATCGGGTGACTGCCCCATCCGGGGATCCATCCTGTGTACAGACACCAACACACTCACCTGTCCCCCTCCCCCACTCCCCTGACTGTTGCTGTTGCCAAGAGGCACTTGCTGACAGGAACATGGTATGGCTGCTACTTGGGAGGTCCAGCCAGCAGAGGGAGATTGCAACCTCACAGGACGAACAGCATTAGCTGGCCGGACCACCCAGTGCTCCCAGAGACATGACCACCAGCTAAGGAGTGTACAGTGAGGGATCCATCGTTCCAAATATATATGTAGCAGAAGATGACCTTGTCTGACAACAGTAGGAAGGAAAGCCCTTGGTCCTGTGCAGGTTCAATGCCCCAGTAGGGGGATGCTGGAGTGCTGGGAAGGAACCCTCACAGAGGCAAAGGGGAGGCAGGAGGGGTAAATGTGGGATGGGGATTTGTGTTGTGGTAATGGGGAAGTAGGATATAATTTGAGGTGTAAATAAATGGAATGATTACTACAAAGAGATCTTTAGCTTCAGAAGAGAGAAGCACTTGACTCTACATCTCATTCTGTGGGTATCTTTAAGCATATTCATTATGTAACTTTCAGATGCAATTAAAACAAATGAAGTTTTTATACTCTATTGTGCCTTCTTCCAAAAAGAGCTGTAAAATATAAATGGTTGCATCCCAGTACAGAAAGTAATTGTTTCGTATAATAAATCTTTCCTTTACCATACCAAATCCCGAACTAGAGTTTTAAAGTTCAATGCCAAAAATGCTTCAGGCATAATACACAGTAGTATCTGTGAAGTCTACATTTTTTTCTTTGGAAAACAGTTGAACCCCCCCTTTTTTTTTTATAGATTTCATTAGGACTTTAACTGATTTGAAATAGACATTTTTTATGTATTTTTTTTTTAGTTGTTGAATGAGCGTGCAGCTACAAGAAAGACATTTAGTTATCTCTGCTGAAACTAAAAATACTAAACAATAGTAAACAAAACTATCTTCAGAAATAATTAAATAATTTGAGGAAATGCTGTAGCAAGGAAATTGTCCACTAAATAATTTTGTTTGGTTTTCTCTGGTTCTGAAAAAGATAAATATGTTGACTGCTGATAGATAATAATTGAAAGAGCACTATGCAAGTATCTTTGTAAGAAATGCTATGTAAGTATGGGTGTGAGAAAAAAATCCTACTCCTTATGAGCCAAGTTGAAATACTGAACACAATTAGCTCTTTATTTTTATTAATATATAAATGAAAATAAGTAATTATGCCATTGACACAATTCAGTGCATACAGGATTCTACTGAGGTGCAGGCTAAGACAACTGGTGCTGACATTTTAAAATGATTGTGAAGACCTAAACTGAAAGAATAATATAAACAAGTGCCACCAAAACCATCATACACGTTTTTTAATAATTAATTATATTTGAAGTCTGTTTGTTATATTTTAATATAATTTATTGCTGATACATAAACTATAAAAGTGTGGTATTTACATGTTAATATTCTTTACATATTCTTTTATTTTAATTTTCTTTACATGTTAATGTCTTAAGTAGGCTGACTATAGAGCATATTAAAAAATGACTTGTTTATGTTTGTACATAAAAAAGGATAGTTTCTCCTATCTTTTAAAAAGTACCCTGTGCGTTATTACTACCTGAAATCATGACCTTCTGCAGTGACACATCACAATTGTCTTCTAGTTAGGAATTGCTACCACATTATAGTGACCAGAGCGGGAGATAGTCTGTTTTATAAGAGTATCTCATAAGGAAATAGTCCAGTGGATAAACATTTGACAACATTGGCAGGTGGCAAATATCTAGTTCAGTTTGTGAAATAAGAATATTTCTGGCAAATGTGAAACATAAGTACTATTTACTTATAGATATGAGTGGCTATAAAGTCTTTCTTCACACATGTATTCAATGGATATTTTTGAGGGAAGAATTTGCTCTCTTCCCATAATCTACATATTGAGGCTAAACCTGGACTTGACCAAAAGTTCTCTTGGAATTGAGATACAGTTAGTTTGAGGAGTACTCTGGATACTCTGTAAGTATCAGAGATTCACTTGAGTTAAGGGCAAGAAAAGTAACTCAAGAGTAAGATGTCAGATTTCTCTTAGGTTATATTTACCAAACTATACACTGTTTTCAAACTTGAGTGCAGGAAAAAGAAGCATCATTCTGTGATGAAGAGGAAGCTCAAATTTGGATAGAAAATTGATTTTATTTTAAAAATGTTACAGTGAAGATGATCTCAGTCAGTCCCAGAAAAGTAATTTCTAAGGAAAGAGGAAGCTAGTATAGAAAGTAAGACTTGCACAAACAAAATACAACGATCTAGGAAAGAGATCAACTCATATTCAAATGTATGTAAGGCTTTTAACCAAGAAGGAACAATCTTATCATGCAATTTGACTGATAAGTCTTGGTGATGAGTACACATCTAGACTGAGAAATGGAAATAATCTAAAGGTAACTTTTATATTTATATAAGGGAAAATGATTATATGTTTCTATGTTCATTAATGATAAGAATGTATGAGGAAGGTTTGAAGGAGCTGAAGGAGCTGAAGGAGCTTGCAACACCACAAGAACAACAATACTAACCAACCAGAGCTTCCAGGGACTAAACCACTACCCAAAGAGTACACATGGACAGACCCATGGTTCCAGCTGCATGTGTAGCAGAGAATGGCCTTGATGGGTGTGAATGGGAGGAGAAGCTCTTGGTCCTGCCAAGGCTGGACCCCATCCCCTCCAGTGCAGGGGGATGTCAGGAAGAAAGGGGGTGTTGGGGAGGGAAAACCCCTCAAAGGAAAAGGGGGAAGGGAGATGGGATAGGGGGCTTATGAACTGGAAACCCTGGGAAAGGGAATAACACTTGAAATGTAAATTTAAAAAATCCAATAAAAAATAATGTACGGGGAAATAAATAAAGAATATCTTCTCGGTCATTTTTAAGTTTCTCATACACTTAACGTTAAATTCTCAATTTAGGAACTATGGATCTACAACTTGGACAAGTTTTATAACATGTATCTGATGAAAATTTCAATTTCTGAAATAATTTACATCTTAGAGTTTTTCAAATAATAAACTAATGCGACTGCAAGCCAGGAAGATGAAGAAGACTAGGAATAGGAATGGAATGAACCAAGGATGGTGAGGAGGAGAGGAGAAGAAAGTAGGATGAAGAGGAAAATTCAGGCAAGGAGGAGAGGAGATGAACGGGGAGGCACAGGAAGGAGAACTCAGGCAAGGGCTCCAATAATAGAAGAAAGGAGGAGAAAGGAGAGAAGTGGGTGAAACAGAAAAATGAAGGAAATTGGGAAGGAATGGGTGAAGGTGAAGAGAGGAGAAATAGAGGGGAAGACGAGCAGGAGAAATTGCACAATGCATTCTGGCTCGTGAAGGAATAAGTCTCCTGCCCTCTCACCTGTTTATACCCTAGGTGATCTGAGTTTTTTTTTTCCTGTTTGTTTTTTAGTTTGATGTGTTTTTGTTTGTTTGTTTGTTTGTTTGTTTGTTTAGTCATGGGAGCACAGTAAGATGGAAAAGAAACCTCTTTTAAAATAGTTGATCAAGATCGTTGAAGTGACTCCTGAAATCACTAGAATATTGATGTGTCATTTTTCTGCATTTCAGTGGATAAGCATGAGCCCCAGTTGCTGAAAATACCAGCACTGTGGTCACAGAACTCAAGTTATTTGTAGCTTCACCTGACCTGGAAGTCATGCAGTCTAGCCTCCCTGTCACCAGAAATTAAAAGTTCTACCTAGCCTTTTGAACCATGAGGACAATCATGTCAAGATATCTATAACTATACTATAACTGACATTCATATGTCAATACAACCAAAAGCTCTCTTATAGGACTGATGCCCCACTTGACAAGAGGGGAAACAATGTCTGATACTGGAACCCAACCAGCTTCCCAGAATTAGTGAACTCATGAACCTTAGAAAAAAAAATCCACTATATATCACATTGCTAGATCATTACAATTTCTTAGTACATTTCAAATTTTATCTTTATTCCCACAATAAGTGTAGCTACGACCACTCATCACATAAGCCTGTCTGGACAACAGATGGAGACAATTACAGGAAAACACCATTAGACACAATACAGAGATCAATGGATCATGGGTAGCCCAGCCACAAGGGACCTATCTATATCAGAGCTCCTTCATCTATGGCTCAGACACCACCCTAGAAGAGAGCACATAAAGATCTTAAGAGTCAGAACACCAGGAAATCTGCTGTGAAAAAATTCTGTCTTGAAAATGGCTGAGTACATGATACCAGAACAATGCTAATAGCAATAAGCATGCTAATTTGGAAAGGAGAAAATTTCACTGGCTTCTTGACAAAGAACTTAAGGCAACTAAATAATGACATCTAGGAAGAGAATTAACTCTTCCCAGGCATGAGTCACCTTATACGATTTTTAACAAAAAGCTATCAACCCTTAAACTACATACACACAATGAAAATAGGTTCAAAAGGTTGTATTTATTTATTTATTTATTTATTTATTTATTTATTTATTTTGGTTCTTTTTTTCGGAGCGGGGGACCGAACCCAGGGTCTTGCGCTTCCTAGGCAAGCGCTCTACCTCTGAGCTAAATCCCCCACCCCAAAAGGTTGTATTTATAGTCCTATATACACATATATATGTGTATATATTATATATAATTAATAATAACAATAAAAGAAAAGAAGTTATCAACTTAGAGGGTCAAGGACACGAGAGAAGTTGGAGATGCTTGGAGGGTGTGAAGGGAAAAAAGGATAATGAAGATAATTTGATTCATTTTCAATTAAGATATGTTTTAAAATTACAAACTTAATTACTTAAAAACAAACAAATAAATAAATGACTTCAAGCCATCCTCTGAATTGTACTCATCAGACGTAGGAGGCTGAAATTAATGGAGAATGAGTTGATTTAAAAAAAAAAATGTATACAGACATCTGTGACCTACCCATAATGGTTAATTCCTTTCATATCTTCTAAAATGTTTTAAATCACTTTCTTTTTTTTATTTGGAGAGAGAGGCACAAATATTGTACCCACAGGTGTCGACCTGAGTGTGTTCCTGCATTCCCTTTCTGAAGGCGAGACGTTAGCTTTGTACACCACACCCAGCTCTCTAAAACAGTTCACTGCATTACTCAAGAACCCTCCTACTGAGTTCTGAGTTCATGCTATTTCCTTTATACTAATCATTTTGTATAAACACTAATTTGTGTATAGAACTTAATTTCAAGAAATGTTTTTCTATACTTTATGTAAGTCCACACAAATACTTCAGTCATCTATTAACATCAGGCAACATAGCAAGTGTGCAGTTTTTGGTTCTTTAAAGCAAAACCATTCTAACAAACTAACACACATAAACACACACACACACACGCACACACACACACTCACGAGAGAGAGAGAGAGAGAGAGAGAGAGAGAGAGAGACAGACAGACAGAGACAGACAGAGACAGACAGAGACAGACAGAGACAGAGGCAGAGACAGACAGACAGACTGAGAGAGCCTATAAAATATTATTTGGATATAAGTTCGTTTTGGGCTGATCACTTGATATTAGACCATTGATGGGTATGCTCTTCCCTGGGAAATACTTCCCCTACCCTTTCCTTTCTATGTTAACGTGTCTATTAGTTTTATACTTATTCAGGTGGTCATATTTAGCAATTCATGCTGCACCCTGAAATATCACCAACATGGATGCCTAAAAAATTTGGCTTTTAATAACATGCCTGACAAAACTCAAAAAGCATTACTGCTAAAATTTAAAAGAATTACAATCTCGTAAAAATCTTAGTAGAAAATTATTATGACTAATACCCATTTCAGTACATATTTGCAAGTTTATTAATGATAAAATATGAATGACTAAACACATCATTTATGACATTTTTAATTAGAGGAGTGTATAAACTTCAGGGAGAAATAACTTGTAAGTCCAAGACTGCCTGTCTAATGGCAGACGAACATGCTAACAAAGGATACAAGCAAATCTTTCTTACAAGGAGTATTTGACTCTTCAAATTGGTAGTTTATAATAACAACATTAATAATTGTGCTAGAAGCTTTCAAAACTTCTAAGTATAATCTTAGTGCATAAATATTACAGAATTTATTTTCATAATTTATAAATAGCAAGATTATTTCCAAGATTATTTGCTCAGACAAATAAAACAATTACAAAACATGGCTTATATCTATTAATTTTAAAAAGCTTTTAAGATAGTATGAATTTGTAGGGACTGGGATGACGGCAAGCATTTAAAAGTACTTGCTGCTCTTGCAAACGACCCAACTTACCTCCCAGAACTCACTTTGTGGTTCATATCCACCTATAATTTCAGTTATATAGGCTCTGACAGCATTGTCTGGCCTCCTCAAGAAGCGGGTACACACATGATACACGTTCATATGTATAAGAAAACATTAACACAGGTAAAACCGAAATGAAAAAATGTTTAAACATTATGTTGCTTTAGAAACACAGCATGTTTTTATCAATAGGCAAACTACTAAAATAGTAACAATCAACTTTTGAACTTTAAAATAGTCAATTCTTATATTTAAAAAATTAAAATATGGTATCTTCATCTCTAACTTGATCTTTAATCAAAAGCTTTGTATCCCTTCTTCTGGATTTTGGATTCTTAGTGAAGGCTGACATTTCTGTGTAATCAGCACACAAAGATCAGTTTACAGAGACTGTCATATTTGTTGAAAATAAAGACAATTATCACTTCTAATTCCTGTATACTCAGAAAATGAAATTTTACAAATATGTTGCAATATATATGATAATACATATAGTGAAGCAATATTTTAAAACTATACTGAACTTGTTTATCAAATACATCTGACATTTCCTAGATAGAGTTTTAGCAGTCAACACTAAATATCCATAGAGATTGTAGGTAATATAAATTAGTAAAAAAGGAACGATAAATATTAGGCTTAGAATATTGTATACATTCCATGACACCTACTTTCAAATATTTAAATTGCCCAAAAATTACATTCTGATTTTTGAGTTGAAAATATTAGCCTACCTTAAGTCAAATCTGATTCTTCTCATGGCTTTTATAAGAAAGTGTAATAGACTTTGCTTTCAAGGCCTCAAGTGCTAGTAGGGTAGGCTGTGCAGCATGCTGGTCATTTGGGTGATATTTAAATGAATCTTGTATCATTTATTTGCAAGGTTTTGATATGAAAGAAGGAAACATGTAGTATAATTAATTGTACAATCTTAGAACTTGTTGGGAGCTTAGCACAAAAGTCCTTGTGTCTGAAAATCTCCAGAGAAACCAGACATATTAAAAATGTGGGATTGTCTTCTCAATTTGAAAAAGATGTAAACAACAACAACAACAACAACAAAAGAAAACAACCAAACACACTATAAAATCATTGTCTTTCATCCAGAAATCTGTGAACTGGAACTGACTAATAACCTGCAGCCAGGATCAAAGGTGAATAGCAATTTAAATGGCCCTTACTGACAGGACTCCCTAAGCCCCCACAAACAGAATCAAAGACACCTAATAATCTAAAAGACCCTTATAGTCAGAGGCTCTCCCAAGCTCCCAGAATCAAGACCAAGGTGATTAATAGCTCAAATAATCTCTACACTAACTTTGTGATGGATAAGAGACCAGAGCCTTCCCTAGTCCCTTAAGCTAGCACACCAAGCCTATCTCTAGAATCCACCTTCTTTGAGGAAATGACAAGTACCCCAAGTCAAGTTTCAATGCAAATACACTGCTGTGTGTTACAGAAAGTGTATAACATCAGGATTGCCTTCAAAATGTCCTGTGTGTTTAATTTTGTGGGGAATGAATGAGCTGATATCAGATGATTTAGAATTGTCGATACAGGTTGATAAATTCAATCTGAAGAGTGTTTTCATCTCTCCATCATTTGTTTCCCTGCCTGGACACCTGCAGGGTCCCCCTCAAGTGTGTTAGTAAAGTAGCTTATCATAATTTAAAATACTAGGTATGTTAAAAATAACTAATTCACTATCATCTGGTCCAGCGAAGTAACAAGAACATAACGTGAAGTCAGAGATCATTTACGTGATAACCACCCAGAAGCCTTGCCTCCAGGCCATTGTCATCCCATCTCAGTGCTTCCCCCAGCACACATAGGGTTCAGTTCCTCTTTTCTGGCAGGGGTCAACACAGTAACAATAGACTTTGATATAAACTTTTTAATTACCTCCATGAGGAGATACATTCAGTTATTTCTAGTATTATTAACTTACGATCAGAATAGGAAAATATTTCTTTTTTCTTTTCCTGGGTAGTTTCTACTTATTACAAACTGTCTTTTATAGAATAACAATTAATAAGGTATTACATTTTATATGGAAATATATAAGATGCTATATTTCACTGTTTTCCATGCTGGTGTTTTTTTTTAAACAGGTAATTTCTATACTGTAATTCTAATTGGTTCTTAGTAGTTTCATGTAGTAAAAGATTTTGAGATGTTATTTACTTTTTTGATTTATATTTTACTTTGGTACATAATACTTTCTGCTTGATTTCAGTGTAATTTTCAAAAAATCTACTATTTCTATTTAAATGATATTTATTCTCCCTTGTAAGTGAGATTCAAACATCCTTGCTTGTGCTTTCCTACTTGTTTAGCTTCTTTGGGTCTGTGGAGTGTAGCATGTGTGCCCTGTGTTATATGACTAATATCCACTTATAAGTGAGTACCTGCCCTGCAGATCCTTTTGGGACTGGGATTTGTCACTCAGACTGATATTTTTAAGTTCCATCCATTTGGCTGCAAATTCCATGATGTCTTCATTTTTAAAAGCTAAACCGTATTTCATTGTATAGATGTACCTTCTGTTCTTTATGCATTCTTTGGTTGAAGAACATATAAGTTGTTCCCAGTTTCTGGCTACTATGATAAAGCTGCTATGAACATAGTTGAGCAAATATCTTTGTGAAATGGTGGAGCAACTTTTCGCATATGCCCTAGAGTGTATAGCTATGTACTGAGATAGAACTATTCCAAGTTTTCTAACGAACTGCAAGGTTTATACAAGTTTGCACACCCACCAGCAAGGGAGGAGTGTTCCCCTTGCTCTACATCCTCGCCAGCATGTCCTATCCCTTGAGATTTTGATCTTCATCTTTCTAACGGGTTTAAAATGGAACTCCAGAGCTGTTTTGATTTGCATTTCCCTGATGACTGAAGACTTTTAACATTTCTATAAGTGCTTCTTGGCCGTTTGAGATTCCTCTGTTAAGAAATCTCTGTTCAGCTCTGTAGTCCATTTTTAAATTGGGTTGTTGATATCTAACTTCTTAGGTTCTTTTATTAATATCTCTGTCATATGTGTGGTTGGTAAAGAGTCTTTCCTAATCTGTAGTCTGTCCTTTTGCCCTATTGATAGTGTCCCTTGCCTGTATAGAAGCTAAGAGGCAGATGATGGAAGGAGCATGGGTGGGAGAGGGGATGGGAAGGGGAATCTGAGTTATTCGGGATCAGGTGTGGAGAGGGACAAGAAACATGGCCAGATAGCCATGACAATGAATGGGAATCTGCAACTGACAGTGGGGGTTAGATTGGAGGCATCTCTAGGAAGAGACAGAGACCTAGATTAAGGGAATTACCCAAGACTCAATAGGGATGACCTTGGCTATGATAGTACTGGGATATATAACCTGAAGAGGCCACCTCCTGAAACCAGACAGGAACTCTAGTGGAGCAATAGAGACACCAACCTACCCACAAAACTTTTGGTGCAAAGTTTATCCTGTCTACAAAAATTCAGAGGCAGGGAATTGTGCAGAGACTAAGGGAATGGCCACCCAATAACCAGTTCAACTTGAGACCCATACCATGGGTAATCACCAATCTCTGACCTTATTGGTGATACTCTGTTATGATTGCAGACAGGTGTCTAGCGTGGCTGTCCTCTGACAGGCTCCATCTAGCAGCTTTCTTAGACAGATGCAGACATCTAAGCCAAACAGTGAATGGAGCTTGAGGACTCTTATAGAGGAGATCTAGTAAGGATTGCGGCCCCGAAGGGAGAGAAACTGGACAGAAAGACCAATAGGGTTAACTAACCTAGGCCCTCAGAACCTGAACCACCAACCAAAGAGCATACACACCCTCGACCTAGGCCTCCCTGCACATGTACATAACTGGGTCCAGAACAATTGGAGCAGAGGCTATTTCAAAAGATGGTGCTCACATTTGGGATATGGTTTTCCAGCTGGACTGCCTTGTTTGACTTCAGTGGGAGATGATGGGCCTAACCTCATAGAGACTTAATGTACCAGGGTGGGGAGATACCCATGAAGCCCCCCACTGGCTACCCTCTTGGAGGAGAAGGGAAAAGGGATGGAGGAAGGAAGGATTGTGGGTAGGAGAGCATGACCTGGTTGGAGGCAGTGAGTGAGATGTAAAGTGAATAAATAAATATATATTGTGTCTAACATTTATAAAATAAAAATATACTTAAACACACAATACATTTCCAAAGCGCGCGCGCGCGCACACACACACACACACACACACACACACACACACACACACACACACACACACAAATTAGATGAAACAAAATATGCCAGTAAGCCTGGTTTTTCAAGTTTTGCTGCAATCTCTTGTCTAGGTGTTTACTTTTCTTGCTTTCTTCTATCGTTGATTCTCTTTCATGGTATTTTCTTCTTAACTGACAAGCAAAGCAGTACTGGTGGACTGTCATGGTTCAAATATCACCCACATCTGCCTGGTTTAAAGTGATACACTCTGGCCATTGTGTTTAGGTAACTGCTTGGGACTGTTTGAAGCATTGTCTGGATTCTGTGCCTCCATCTCCAGTTCAGTGTTTGATGATTCCCCACTGAATGTATTGTTCTAAGGGTATTAACTTTTAAAAAAACACACACCTATCTTTGAAAGTAATTATGGAGAAAACCCAGAGCTGGCATGGGGGGGGAAGGCAGATATGTTAGATCTGAATTGGCATCTTTGTTAAACTTCTCTCTGATTAAAAGACAAGTTTAGGTCAATGTTATCATGACTCAGAACTAGAATAAATACATGATTATTGAACTCATGTACATTAGGAAAGTATTTCAACAGAAGCAAGCAGCTAAGCAGGTCACAGTTACTCCTTGCGAGGATGCCAGGCACACAAGTCATTATTCTGAGAGCGTAACATTCCATCCATATATCTGTGACTTGATTGTTTGTTTCTACCTAGAGAGCTTTTGATTTTGTGATCCAGGGTAAGACTTCTCCCAGAGGTGGAGTTCGGTTGTGTCTTATTATAGTCAGTGATTTTCTAACTCAGCTCCAGACTGGTAATTACCACTCTGCTACATACCATTCGTTTAAAGAAAAAAAATTCCCCATCGCTTTTTCTGAATATAATGCTCTTTAACTGTCCCTGTGGGGAAGGAGATACTGGTCGGTTCTGTTTTGTTTTCTTTGCTTAAAACAGTAAAGAAAAACCATAAGCTCAAATAGCTTCAACTTGAAGTTTTGCAGTATTAAGATGTTGCCATTAGTTTCTGTTCTGAAACAGCTAGCCCTCTAAATTCATCTACTTATCTCTGTTCTAAAATTTTAAAAATCCAGTAAGATGAATATAATGTAAATATTTTAAACTCTAGAAATAAATGGGTGACTTACTCTGACAAGTGAGAGTCAGAAGTCAGACAGAGGACTGTTTTAAAGTACTTAGTAACAGTGGAAAGTTTACCCAAAGTCCATTACAATTTCCAAACAATATATCAGCTAACATGGACCTTGAAGCGAAAGACTGGGACTAATTTAAGGAAATTTATTTCTTACAATTACTCCAAAACAACAAATAATTGCATCATGCATTTGGTTAAAAAATGCAATTTCCACCATAGCTAGGACAAGTATCTCAAGGATGGACAAGTTACAGAAATCTCTTGAAAAGTAAACAGCCACCAAACCAGGTAAGATGGATGAAGCAAAGAAGTGCAGGCCGACAGGAACCAGATGTAGATCTCTCCTGAGAGACACACCCAGAATACAGCAAATACAGAGGCGAATGCCATCATTAAACCACTGAACTGAGAATGGGACCCTCGTTGAAGGAATTTAGAAAGGACTGAAGAGCTTGAAGGGGCTGAGACCCCATATGAACAACAATGCCAACCAACCAGAGCTTCCAGGGACTAAGCCACTACCCAAAGACTATACATGGACTGACCCTGGGCTCCAACCTCATAGGTAGCAATGAATAGCCTAGTAAGAGCACCAGTGGAAGGGGAAGCCCTTGGTCCCCAAGACTGAACCCCAGTGAAGTTGATTGTTGGGGGGAGGGCAGTAGTGGGGGGAGGATGGGGAGGGGCACACCCATATAGAAGGTGAGGGGGAGGGGTTAGGGGAAATGTTGGCCTGGAAACTGGGAAGGGGATTAACAATTGAAATGTAAATAAGAAATACTCAAGTTAATAAAGATTAAAAAAAGAAAGAAAGAAAAGTAAACCCCAGCACAAAACTACAGCAAGACAGTACTGCTTCGAAGAAAAAAGTCCTCAAAGTGTCCAAGCAAATAGTTGCTGTGAACTAACAACTTGTCAGGACTTAGGCACAAGGATGCGTCTCTTAATACTTTCCATACAGTCCCATTAACAAGGGATCTAGTACTATTAATTGTGAAGAAGTGGAAAACAAAGATAAATTGTAGTAGTTTGAATAAAACCAATCCCATAGGCTCATCGTTTGATCACTGGATTCCCTGTTGATGGGAAGCATTAGGAAATGAGACCTTGTTAAAGGAGGTATGTCAGTGAGGGCAGGCTTAAAGGTTTTTACCTGTGCCTTTCTCTGCCCCTTAATTGTGGATAAAGATGTAAGCTCTCATCTATGAAAACCAGGAACCTGTGCTCCACCATGCCTTTTCTCCAACATCATGGACACTACACTCTGAAACTCTAAGTCCAGCTAAATGCTAGTTTTATGTGTTGCATTGGTCAGGATGTTTTATCACAACAATAGAAAGAATCAAAGACAGAAATTAGTACCGGGGTGGGGTATTATTGAGACTTGATCATGTGTTTTTACTTTGTTTTGTTTTTTAAGAACATAGACGGCCTTTGTGCTTTGGACTAAGGAAGCAGGTGGATAAAGAGGAGCATTATAAGTACAATTTAGTAGGTTGTAAAGGACATGAGAATTGAGTCATGTGTATCTCATTATTATGATTACTAATATCAAAAGATAACTTGATGGTGATATGCAATAATCAATAATTTTGTGAAGCAGCTAATGGAAATTGGAATTTGTGGATCCTCAGAAGTAAAATAAAATACCATTAAAGCCTGATTGAGTAATTCTAATTCCATTGAGTCAAGAAGACTGGATGCTGAGACTCAAGGTGATATTTGTATATTTTCACTCATAATAGTATGACTTACAGCAAGAAAAACATTTCAACACATTTCAAATTAACCAACAACAGAATAATAGATAGGCTAAGTGGAATTGTAATAGTCCCGAAGTGAATGTGGGTTTAATAATTTTAGGCGATAGAATTACTTAAATGAAATACACATCCAACAACATCCTAAAGGAAAAATAATTGAGACCCAATAACCCTATGGTTACAAAAGAAAATTATAAAATTCAAACAATGAAAATACATGGAATTCTGAATATGCTATAAAGTTGGCAAATGTACAATTTGAATTATGAAACAATATTTTATTGAAAATATATTCTTATCTCATACATTACCTTATATTCTGATTATAGCTCCCCTCCTTCTACTCCTCCAAGTCCCTACCCACTGCTACTTCCCTCCAGATCTATTCCCTTTCTGTCTCTCATTAGAAGAGGCTTCTAAGAGATAACAACCCAACTTGACAAATTAAAACATAAGATGAAGCAAGAATTGTTATATTGAAATTGAACATAGCAATGTGTCAGTAGGAAAGAGTCCCAAGAACATGCGCAGGTAGCAAGACCCATTTAGTCTCATAGTCAGGAATCCAGTAAATATGCTAAGCTAGTAGCTGTAATATACATGCAGAGGGTCTGGTGCAGACCCATGTAGGTTCTGTGCTTGCTGTTTCTGTCTCTGTGAGCTCATATGTGCCTTGCTTATTTGATTCAGAGGGCCTTGTTCTCCTGCTTCCCTCCATCCACTGATTATTAGAACATTGCTGCCTCCTCTTCCACTGGATTTCTTGAGCTATGACCATGTGATTTGATGGAGACCCCTAATTTTGACGTTCCTGCATAATGTCAGGTCGTAGGAGTTTCTGCATCTGTTTGCATCTGCTGCAAGAGGAAGTCTATGGGTAAGACACTGACCTATGAGTATAGCAGAATATCATTAGTGGTCATTTATGTGTGTGTGTGTGTGTGTGTGTGTGTGTGCGCGTGTGCGTGTGCATGTGCGTTTGCGTGTGTGTGTGTGTGTGTGAAGAGAGAGAGAAAGAGAGAGAGAGAGAGAGAGAGAGAGAGAGAGAGAGAGAGAGAGAGAGAGAGGGTGTCACTTTAGATACCCCAATAGTGTCAGTTATGGGTTCCTTCTCATGGAGTGTGCTGTAAGTCAAATCAGACAGTGGTTGGATACTCCCACAAGTTCTGTGCCACCATTGACCTATCTAACATGGTTTTCAAATATGCTAGACAGATTGTAGGTCAAAAGTTTCATGGCTTAGTAGTGTAAAGAGATTAGAATTTTGGGATGGATGCTCCATATAGACAGGCACCAGCTGAACTTTCCATACCCAGTAAGTTGTGTGGATATTGTCCTCTAACACAGAGACTAGTTTTACGTTTGCAATGGAGTTGTATTATGTCATTAAGACAAATGCAAGCATAACATGTACTAGAGATTACTGCAATCCGAGATCATATTAAGTGAAGTCAGCAATGTTTACTCTAATAATTAAAGCAACACACATATACATGTGTGTTTCCAGAAAGAGGAGTCAATTAAATAAAGTTGCAGCGTGAGTACAGAATTGACCAGGACAATTCCAATAGAACTCATTTCAAAGGAAACAAAGCAACAAGAGCTACAATCAATGTGCTGGGACAAGGTTCGGTTTTATGGCATTTGCCTATTATATGCAGAGCTAATGGCTCAGTCAATCTGCAGCACAGCAAATAAAAAGGTAAGTGGAACTATAAGTCAAGTAATCTATGCAAACTATTGTTGATAGTTGGCAATGTCACTAATGAGAAAGAACACTTCGTTACTGCTTCAGTTTCCTTTCTTCAAGTTACTAAATGTGTGCTTGCACTCGCATCTGAGGAACACTTATAGGCGATGGTATGATCCTATGGTGTCTCCACGTGTCCATGCTTGTGAGGTTTGCTGTCAAGTTTAAGTTTTAATGTGTCACCAGTTACGCTCAAGTAAATTAGCCATGATACATCGCTACTAATAATTCACTGTGGAGTGAATTCGCAGTGTTATTTCAGCATCACCAAAACAGTCCATTAATCATGTCTAATAAATGTAGTTTTATAATCAGAAATGCTTTTCCTAAGAAAAGAGCAACGGAATTGCCTATAGCTTTCTACACTTTTACAGTCATTTTCCTTTTGATAATTTATGTGATCCTGCCAAACTTATTTTATTAATACTTTCATTAAATTCTCTATAAAATATTCTTTTAGGATATATTTTGGCATCCAAGGAATGTGTGTATATATATATATATATATATATATATATATATTCTTTTATGATGCAATTATTTTCTTTCTTGTAATACAGGCATCTGGGGGAATGTTACAAATAAGCAATATATTATTGGACAAGACCACTTTTTAAAAATGTATTTGATGTTATTTTGGAAATTGCTGAGTGTTGTATAAAAAAATCATAAAAATTATAAGATCAAGTAAAAATAAAAATTCTGATGTGATAATTCTGCCTATTAAAATCAAGAAATTTCCCCAGTGGGATTTAAAAAAAATGTCTGAGCACAGCGGTGGTGGTAATGATCTTTGCTGCTTCCTGCCAACAAGGAAATACAAAAGGAGCAAAAATTCTGATAACTGCTGAGCGGGATGCTACACACTTCTTTTCCTATTTGCAGCATTGGTAGGCAGATATGACTTATTTTACACCACTTACTATGTGGCAGACACTATTCCAAGGAGTTTCTTTCCTGCTCACAAGTAAAATATTATGTAGCATCCACAGTCAGCTGGAAATCTTAGATGTAGGGTAGTTATTTTCCCAAAATTACTAAGTAAATTTATATAGGAGAACAGAGACAGAAATCCACCTTGAACCCACACAACCATCTGTACCCCAAGCTTAATCTAGTGACTTACAGCCTTTATTTTCTTTTTTCTGTTTGATTGACTTAAACATTTTCAAGACTTCATTGAATTCTTCCTCTTCCTCCTCCTCCCCCCTCCTCCTCCTCTTTCTTCTTCTTCTTCTTCTTCTTCTTCTTCTTCTTCTTCTTCTTCTTCTTCTTCTTCTTCTTCTTCTTCTTCTTCTTCTTCTTCTTCTTCTTCTTCTTTTTAACTTTGCTAAGTCTAGCGCCCTACTGATAATGTCTTACTTGGATTGCTTTTTCAGTTGTACAACGACAAGAAATCCAACAAAAGAATTCACTTATGCACTTTTATTATTTATTTATGCACTTGTGTGTTAGTTTGTTTTCCATTAACTAATTAATTTATTCTTTTTACATCTCGATTTCTGACTCTCCTCCCAGCCCCCTAATAGACGCCCCATTTCTTCTCCCCTCTCGTTTTCATTTGGGAGGTTGACTGTCTCCCTGAATAGTCCTGACACAATGGCACATCAATTTTCTGCAGTTAAGCACATCGTCTCCCACTAAGGCAAGACGAGGCAGCCTAGTTAGAGGAACAGATTCCACAGGCAGGCAACAGTTTTGGGGCAGCCTCTGCTCCAGTTTTTGGAGGACTCACATAAAGGCGGAGTTGCATATCTGCTACATATATGCAGGGAGGCCTACGTCCAGCCTGTGTATACTCTTTGAATGGTGGGTCAGTCGGAGAGAGCTTCCAGGTTAGTTGACTCTTTTGGGTTTCCTGTGGTAATCTTAACTCCTGAATTGCCATATATATATATATATATATATATATATATATATATATATATTCCAAATTTTATGCTTCTCTTGGTCCACCCTCCTACTGTTCCACATCTCATATCTCCTTCCATCACCTCATCTCCATAAGAATGTTACCACTCCCAACCCCACCAGACCTTTCCATGCCTTCCAGACCCTTAAGGGTTGATGAATCTTCTCTGACTAACCCAGACCTGGCAGTCCTCTACTGTATTTGTGGTAGGGCCTCATATCAGCTGGTATACGCTGCCTGGTTGGAGTTCCAGTGTCTGAGAGATCTCAGGGGTCGAGGTTAATTGAGAGAGGCCCTTCAGAATGTACCAGACACCTGGGAGGTAAGAGACTCTCAGGACTCAAAGTGAGGGACCTTAAATAAAATGCCCTACAGTGGGGAGAGGGACCTTGTAGAGCCTGCATCCAGCAAAAAGACAGGAAATCTAGTGAGAGATGGGGTTGACATCCCACACTTAGAAACTCTGACCCATTATTGTTCCTGTCTAAAGGAACTGCAGGGGCAAAAATGAAGAAAAGCCTGAGAAAAAGGAGGTCCAATGACGGCCCTAAGTGGGATCCAGCTTAAGGGGAGGCCCCAAGGCTGACACCATCACTGAACATTTGTTTAACTGGCATCCTATGCTGCCTTAAAATTGTGTATTTTTGTAAATGTTTCCAGAGAAAGTGCAAAGCATTTGTAAAAGAAGGAAACAGTTTTCATTTAGCCTTTCTTGAAGGCATTCTATTGGACTGTTGGAAAGAGTCAGTGGCTTGCCTATTGAGGGTCAGCCTCTTAATGTGTTTGTGGGTGTTTATAAAGAGATGCAAAGAGAAATAAGATGTTAAGGGCTATTTATTGAAGGCTCTGTGTGTGTGTGTGCGTGTATGTTATGACTTCTTTTGTGATAAGACTTTCTTCATGACAGCAGACTCCTTTCTAGAAAACTAACAATCAAGCAATTCCTCTTCTCATTCTGAGAAGACATTAGAGATACTTTACTCATTTATTTGATGTTCTGACATAAGAAAACAGAAAGCAAATGTGTTTCCATATAAAAATCTCATTTTATCTTGTAATGTAGTCTGGTAAAACAATAATTCATAAGAAAAAGTAGAAGTTCACATTCACATCCTCCATTTTTTATTTGCTAAATTTATTTAGTTTTATTTATTTCAATTTTGAAGTCATAATATAGCTAATATCATATCTTCTCTCCCTTTCCTCCCTCCAAAGCTTTGCAGATAATCCTCCTTGCACTTTTTCAAATTCTTCACTGTCTTTTTCTTCAATCATAATTTTAAAGTTAGATAAATTGTTAAAAAATAAGCATTTTCCAAAAGTCTTTTGAGTAAAATAAGGTCATATTAAAAATAATTAAAAATATTCCTTAATGCAAGCAAAACATAATTATAAATGCTTGTCTGTACCAATATTCTAATATTCTTTGTGCAATCAGACCTACTAGCTGTCATGTACTCAGACAAACTGAATATTTGCCTAAGAATTTTAAGACAATAGTTTCCTGTTGGTCATTGGTTGAAGTGCTTGCTCTGCAAGCCTGTGGACATAAATTTGTATTACCATACTAAGTAAATGCTGGTCTTTGTGGTGCACGTTTGTACTGTCTATGCCTGGATGTGGCAGCAGGAATATTAGAACCCTTGGTCTCACTGACTAAACAGTCTAGTCAGAGATAAACTCCATGGTCATTGATGGAGGAAAATACCTTGATTCATTATTCATTATCCACCTCTCACAGACCACTTCAAGTACATGTTCCCAGTCAGAAATACACCTACATATAACCATGTATACACTCACACAAACACACACACCCCCCACACACACACACATACATGTTGATTGCAACATTTTAATAAATTATATCACATTAACTACATTTTCATACTTTGTACTGTTACTAATTTTATATTTAATAGTAGTACAATGCAATTATTCTTATTTTGTTTTTTTACCATTATCATAGCCCTTATTTAAAGCCAAACCTTTGTAAGTTGTGCTCATTTACTAAAATGCAACAAAAATTAAACTCATTATGACAGTATTACATATTTATAGTCACAAGACACTAAGACAGATGTGAAGCATATGAATCTACCATGACACTTCCTCTGCCTTGCTACATATTATAACTTTTTTTCTTTTTGAAAAGTAATGGATTTAAACATGCATCCTGCTCACTAGTTAGCATATGGTGCTTCAGTGTTTTAAAATATGTTCAGAAACAGCCTATTTTATAGTTTCCTTGACTTATGGAATTAAGTGTTTGATCTCTGTGAGGGTTGAATCATGGGTAAGGCATATCAAATTGCATGCAACTTTAAAGACTTTGAAGCAAGCTTCCCATATTCTTCAAACACTCAGTGTTTCAAGAGAAAATCCTCTCATCTATTCAATTCTTCCTTATCATGCATTTATTCAACCTGAACTGTTTAAGAATCCACTGGTCAAAGTGCTCTGCCTAAGGACCAGGAGAAGAAAATGATGAAAAATTCAAAGGCTGCCCTCCTACAGACAGCAATCTAGGTGAGATGATTGAAAAATGTACAAAAGTAAGTGTAAGATTGATTGTGATGTGTGACACAGGGAAGCCAAAGTGATGAGAGAATTCGGCAGCATGAACAGCCACCCCTAACTTGCACATTCGTGTTGGGAGCTGCTCTCAGACCATGCTTCTCTCTGTGGAGTATTGATCAGCTATGGCAGGAAGGCACGTAGTCCCAGACTGAGGGGGTCTGAGCACAGGCAGCAGGTGTAGCTCAGCTCGATCCCTTTCTCTCTTTTATACAAACGTAAGTATTTCAGGAGCTCCACTCTGTTTCTACAATCACGTGGGTTATTAATGCTAAATTCATCTGTTATGCCTAAAATAATGTTGCTACTAGTCTTAAGAGTTGACAATTAATGGAAAAAAATCTCTTTCAAATCCAGATTTGAAAGCGAGGGAATAACAGTGTATTCTAGAGATTGTCAAGAGTTTTGGAGGAAATGATGTAAAATAGTGTAATCTCAAAGAAATAGTAATGAAAACATTTTCTTTCAAATATCTAGGTTTGGTTTTTACTACCAAATTAAGCTTATCTGCGAAATGACGTCGAATCAGGAGGTTGTAATTTAATTTAATACACCTGAAAATATGTATTTTCAACTTCGCACTTCAGTGTTTGAGATGTTAGTGATACTTATGAGTGCTACAATATAGAAAACATTGCTGTAAAAGAATTAAAACATTTAATGGCTACTAATCTCCTACTTTGGCTTCCCCTCTGAAATTGTATTTAAGTAAACATTCCCATCTGTTCTCATAGGAGACAGGAGTATACAGAACACCTCAGATATTAGTGTTTCTCAGGCCTGTTACAAAGTTCAAAGTTTCTTTTCTAGTTCTTGGATAATTTCCTTCAAGTAGTGTTCCCTAGGATCTATACCAGATCTACACTAACATTAAATCTTGCAAATGATTCACAATTTTTATTTGTTGTACATCATTTTCTATATCCTAGTTCAGGGTTTAGGATCATTTGGGATTTTACACTGAAACATTAAACTTTATTCACAAACTTTTCTACACAAACTGTGTTATATTTCCTTAGGATAATTTAGGAATTTTTTCTTAATGTCAAATAAGCTATTTGTAAATGCATAACGGTGTTATGGGACATTTGTTATTTTTATGCTCATTCTTTAACTTATGTGTTACATTTTATTCATTCATGAAGGTTAAATGTAGTTATTATATTGTTGCCTTGCAAGGTGGCATATTCCTGAACTTCCTGTCTGCATATCAAGGAAAGACTGGACTACATAGGAAGATTCTGTCAGAGAAATGGGGAGGAAGGTCACATGTATATATGTGTATATCTGTGTTTAAAAACACACAAGTATAACATATATGTTATACATATATATTCATATATGCATATATGCATATAAGTAATGTCATGCTTGTATTTATTTTTTAGGGAAATCCAATTGTTACTAGGTAAGCAATCAGTATGCATTTGCCTGGGTAAGGCCACCTCTCAGGATCTCAATATCACCTCCATTGCCTATAATGTTTTTCATATGGTTGGATACTTTGTGGACTGTCCCCATCCAGTTTGGTATGTCCATTAGTATTATCTGTATTTAGCCCATATTTATGTCAGTATTATTGAGACACCCGAGCTAGGACTAAACTCAACGCTGTCTCCATGAGGACTAGCTTTCATGGTACTAGGAAGACATTATACAGAAGAGGTAGAGAATTGATAATCTAACACAGCTGTAATACCTGTGAACCACATCATTGACCAGCATGGCACAGTAATGCTAACGATGCAATACTGGCACAAACATTTTGGTAGTAACCAAAAAAATCTCTAATTGGACTAAAGGCCTGCTCGATCAGAGGAAAATTATATCCAGTAGTGGAATCCTACCAAACCACTTGGTGCTAGTGAAATCATGATTATTGGAAGAGAATCTACAAAATCTAACTTACTAAACAATCATAACCTTAAAAACAATTTATAAATATCTGTCTCTATACTCATAGATAAGAACAGATACACTTGGGCTAGAGAGATGGCTCAGTGATTAAGAGCTCCGACTGCTCTTCCAGAGGTCCTGAGTTCAAATCCCAGCAACTACATGGTGGCTCACAACCATCTGTAATGGGTTCTGATGCCCTCTTCTGGTGTGTCTGAAGAAAGCTACAGTGTACTTATATATAATAAATAAAATAAATCTTAAAAAAATTTTAAAAAAGAACAGATACACTTTATACTCACAGATAAGTACTTCAACCCTCATCAAGGAACGATCTTTTTGCATCAGATACAGACTTCTACAGAAAACCACTGCTAGTCAACATGCAGAGTTGTGTGGCCCAGTTCCATTGAATGCAAATACAAAACTTTCTTACAACTATGAATCAGGGAACATTGCAGAAGACAGTATATAATTTTTATTATGTTATTTATCAATATTATGTTATATATTATTACTAGAGTATTATTATAATTGTATTAAGATTAACTAAAATGGTTGTTTAATAGATAACCTTATCAAGTAGCTGAAATTTCTATTTTTAAATATAATCTCAACCTCATATAAGAAAATAAAATTTTCTGTGGGTTATATAAAGGAAAACAATGATTTTATATATTTTTAAAATATCCTACATTTTTCTCAGAAATTCTATTTCTGAAAATATACCTTCAAAAATGTTGGCATATGTATTTTTAAATATCCACAGTTTGATATTAGAAACTTTACTAAACAAAATATGCGAGATTTCAGCATTTGTTTGACCATTGTCAAATCACACTGTCTGAACTTTAATTTTTAGTCTTGAACTGCATTTTATTGGGTAATCAACACTAAATAGTATCTGCAGGAAAAAAAAATCTCATGTCAATTTTCTGTGAGCTGTGCTGCTAATTTAAGTCTTTATTTGAAATGCAATTTTTATCCTGCTATATTAGAAATATTCTTGGGCTGAGCATTTAACTAACAAGGTAAGAGTAATCTTTGCACAGTAATGAAGACCTAAGTTCAAATCCCAAGAGCCCATTGTAAACACTGAGTGTGGTCATGTGCTCTTGTAACCCTGTTCTTCTGGAGACAGAAATAAGGGCGTTGTAGGAACTTTCTGGATTTAGTGAGAAAACTTTTCTCAAGGAAGTGATCCAGAAAGTTATAGAGCAGGAAATCCAATAACCTCCTTTGGAGTCTGCATATTATGTGATCATACATTTGCATACACAACACAAAAGATGCAGAGAGAAAGCAGAAGAGGGAAATATGGATAGAGGAAATATTCTTTATTCCATGTTGTAGCTTTAATGAGAAATGCCCCCTGGGTCTCAGATGTTTGAACACTTGAGAGCCAGTGGATGGTGCTGTTTGGGAAGGTGGGGTGGTCTTTAAAGTTTAGTTGCCTTGCCCCACACCCTCTTCATTCATCGATTCTTTGTGCTCGTCTTAGTTGAAACTTTAATCTTCCAGTTTATTTTCCTGCCATCTGTTGCCATGTTTTTTCTTTAGTACGGATTCTCCTCCTTTAACTTTAAGTTAAAATAAACAAAGCATTTGCAGAAAAACTTATATGTCTACACAGCCCAGCTCTAACCATCAGAATAATCAGTTTCTTTTGCAACATGTAAACTTTTCACTCCTTTAATTGTTTTGCTCTCCAATGAAATCAGAAATTTTCTAGACTTACTATTCCTGTGACCAAATATTTTAATCCACCCACTATTATAACTTTCTGTTTCATGTCTGTGATCAGAGTAGAAGACTTCATTTTATACATGAGAAGAAAGGAATAAAAACTAAATGAACCAAAAAATTAATGACTAAATGAACATAATACCTATGTTGCAAAATTGTTTCATTTTTAGCTGAGGATAGACTGAGAGGCAGAGAGCTCCAGCTTGAGTTCCTTAAAGCAGGAATGCAAGGTTCCTAAACCTTAGTAGTGATGATTTTTGGAGCTTGCTGATTTTTTTTTCAGATATGAAATGAAGTGCATAATTACCACCCAAAAAATAATCCCAGCAGATATGATGAACAAGATGTCTCCTCACCTTTCTTCATGTTCTCTGGGAATCAAATCATGCCGATATAAAAACAACTAGTCTTGGCAAACTGAATAACTGGAGAGGCCACTGCTTTCTTGTTTCACCTGCAAGGTTAATAGTGTATCTGCTGCCCGACTTTCTTATACTCTTGTAATCTTAGACTGTATTTTTTTCTTTTGTAGAATTTTGGTTAATATTAATGTAGCATGTTGAATTTTTTGACAAAGGGTAAAAGCATAAAATGCAGAGGCAATCCATTTCTTTTGTATCATATCATTGTTGCTATTTTTAAGTTATAAAGTCAAATAATTATTCCACTTAATCAAAACTGATAGCATTTTATCTATTGAACTTCCAGGCGTTAAATTATTCATATTACTAAAGTAATTTGTTAATGAATTATATGTTGTCATTTTCTATACTTGCCTTAATGTGCTTTGAAAAATGAAAATTTAATGGCGTCACCCTTTATTTTTTTAAGTTTAAAAGATTAGTCAATTAAACTGTGAATGGAGATATTAAAACATAAATTATGAGCCCGTTATTGAGGGAAAAGTCCCGTTGGTTATTTAAGTGAATAAATACGGCCTGCTTCACATTGGCTATGTGGCTTTGTTTGTGGCGTTGACAACTCTGCTTAGAATTTCATATTCCGGAGAAGAAAAGAATACAAGAGTTCTAATTCAGAACATCAATCACTGCAAATGAACATAACCCAATGTCAGTGCTGAATCAGGCCATCAATTTACTGCTTTGTAAAAGCAATCAGCAAGCTATCAAGCCATAAAGTGCATGAGATAAGTGCTTCTTTTGAGACAGCGCTGCCATTGACAGTGATATACTGAGGGGGAACAGCAACTATCCACCAGCACATTGTACCTATTACTTGTTAAAAGCTCTACACTGTGCAACAGATGTGAAATATGTTTCTTATTATTATGAACCAATCTGGTTTGTTTAATAGCTTTGTGTGCCACTTAGACTCGCTGTCTTATTTAATGAGGTTGTATTTGAACTCCTCTGCTTTCTTGGTGACTTTATGTAAAGAAGTGCAGCTGTGAACTGCTTTTCAGTCCATTTCCCCCAGACAGAGAGGGAACTCGCCAGCATCTTTTACAATGTCGTATTACAGAAAGATGAAGGTGTCTGGAGCAAATTGTGGTGCTATTAAAATTTTGTCACTTCTGACTCAAAAACAAAATATTTTGTATTATCTTAACCACATGTGATCGGTTGCTCATATCCGTGTACTTGATGGCTGTGTGCTGGATTCCGGAATGTTTGCTTGTGAGAAACATGGAACTGTGGAGGAACACCAGTATAATAGCATCTGTGGTGTGATCCCTTCTTCTGTGTGTGCAGGAGATGGACTTAATGATGCAATGAACATTGTGACTATTATATATAACTTCCAGTTAATATTACAATAATATTTTCACATTACATTTTTTCAGAGGACCAGAGCTACAGAAATCAGAAGGAAAAATAGAATATTGAATAAAGGCTGCTGTTAATTTTTTGTTAGACTGTATCTGTTCTTTTAGATTGTGGTACAAGCATAACACTTTTATTCATATTCATACATCACAACCCCTCCCTCCAACTCTTCCCAGATTCCTAACTTCCTACATCCAATGTCACACAATCTTTTTATTTCTCTGATAACCCACTGAGCTCAGTTTCCATTTCTCAATTAATGGAAACACATATTTTAAGTGTCACTGGTTGTTCTGGGATTGCATCAGTTATTCTACAGAACACAGATGGGATCCATGCAAATAATTTTTTTAATCTTCAATGAGGAATATGCTTGTTGGCTTTTGAAAATTTAAATTTAATTTTCATAATATACACTAATGCTGACAAAATAAGAGTTCAAAGATACAAAGGATTCTTCCTTTTTCAGTAAGAGTGAAACTATACATTCATGATGACCATGCAAGCATGGTGTAGTAGAAGATTTTGTTCAAGTGAATGGGATTTGTGTTTTCAGCTATATATTTAGTTAGTCGTGACAAGTTGATATTATTATTGATCGTGTATTGCTACTTTTTTGACATTTGACCCAATTCTCTTAAAACTTAATGTTAGATTTTTTTAAACACATGTGAATAAATTGCTTTGTTATGGTGTAGATTTATTTTAATATTTTAAAAGAGGACAGATTTGGTCTTCTCATTGTGTCCTGGATTTCCTGGTTGGTTTTTTGTTTTTTTGTTTTTTTGTTTTTTTTCATTTTCCTGGTTTTTCCTGGGGTTAGGAGCTTTTTGCAGTTTGCATTTTCTTTGGCTATTGTGCCAATGTTTTCTCTGGTATCTTCTACACCTGAGACGCTCTCTTTTCTCTCTTACATTCTCTTGGTGATGCTTGCATCTGTGACTCCTGATCTCTTTCCTAGGTTTTCTATCTCCAGGGTTATCTCGCTTTGTGATTTCTTCATTATTTCTATTTCCACTTTTAGATCCTGGTTGGTTTTGTTCAATTCCTTCACCTTTTTGGTTGTATTTTCCTGTAATCGTTTAAGGGATTTTTGTGTTTCCTCTTTAAGGGCTTCTAACTGTGTGTGAAACAAAATACTCACTGGTGAAATATGGAGACAAAGGATGAAGCAGAAACTGAAGGAAAGGTCATCCAGAGACTGCCCCACCTGGGGATTCATCCCATATGCAGCCACCAAACCCAGAAACTATTGTGGATGCTAAGAAGTGTATTGACATGAGCTTGATATAGCTGTCTCCTGAGAGGCTCTATCAGAGGCTGTCAAATACAGATGAGGATGCTGGCAGCCAACCATTGGGCTGAGAACAGGGTCCCAAATGGAGGACTTAGAGAAAGGTCTGAAGGAGCTGAAGGGGTTTACAACCCCATAGCAGGAACAACAATATCAACCAACCAGACCCCCCAGAGCTCCCAGGGACTAAACCAACACCAAAGAGTACACATGGAGCAACCCATGGCTCCAGCTGCATATGTAGAAGAGGATGGCCTTATTTGGCATCAATGGGAGGAGAGGCCCTTGGGCCTATGAAGGCTCTATGTAAGGGAATGCCAGAGCTGGGAGGCAGGAGGCAGTGAGGGGGTAGGTGGGGAAACATCCTCGTAGAAGCAGGAGGAAGCAGAATGGGATAGAGGGTTTCACAAGGGGAAACCAGAAAAGGGGGTAATAAATAAATAAATAAATAAATAAATAATGACTGGTATTTATTGTTCAGAAATCATTCTTTGAAAACTTGTTCAGTAAGGTAAAATTTTGTCTTAATGAGAAGAATACAAGGCTTGTACAAAACAAACTTTTATTTTCAGCACTAGAAAGGAGATATGTCCTCCACATTTTGCAAATATATTTTCCATAAGAATACTTCTGTGTACCACCTTACATATTTGTGTGTCCACAGTACGTGTTGAGGCCAGAGATTGACATCAGCTGCTCCCTTGGTCACTCTTCTGTTTAGTTTCTGAGACAGTCTCTTGTTGACCTGGAGTTTACTGACATAGCCAAAATGGCTGGCCAGGGAATTCCAGGGATCTGGTTGTCATTGTTACCCTAGTTCTTGGATTAAAATTGTGTGCCACTGTCTGACTTTTTTTTTATATACTATCTGAATATCTTAACTCAGGTCCTCATACCTTTTTGATGAGTATTTTGCCTGTTGAGCCATTTTTTCCAGACCATAATTGGAAATATCTTTGAGGAAAAAATAGAAAGTAAAATATATGATGCAACAGTTATAATAGTCCAGATAATTCTGAGGTAACATTTCTTCTAAAATATCAATGATGTAATAGATTAGAATGACAAATTAATGTCATCATTCATACAAGTAATTGAGTTAATTTAACATTAATTCTTTGTAAAACTTACCAGTATTTTGCTGTGAGTTTTTGCTGCACTGCTTTGGGCTCCTGGCTCATCACAAGCCTGCATTCACCCAGGAGCTATCACAGACCCACAAATAGGAAATAAACACCCACAGGCCAGTTACTTTTAAAATGATTTGACTGCCTCAAAGGTCGGGCACTCCTAACCCTTCCCCTGCCACAGCATGCCCAATCAGGGATGTAGCCAAAGCACACATGGCTTGTTGGCTTTATCTCCTGCAGCTACTGCATCCTGTTCATTTTCCCCAGTCCTAGAGATTCTCTGTGCCTCCTACACATGCAACTGGTGAGGACAAGGACCTTCAGCATCTGGATACGCAGATTCAAATCATTGGCACAAATTTCCAAAACCAGTATATGAAGAATCAAATGAATGGCTTTCAAAAACACTACAGCAAAAGCAAAAAGTACCTTATTGCACTAAATGTTACTACATAAACTCAGGAATAAGTCATGGACATCTAGAACCATAATTCTCTCTCTCATCCTCCTATTGGCAAACAATAAACAAGAGATCAAATTAAGGAAAAAAGTACGTATTAAGGAACTAGCAAGACGACTCAGTGGTTAACAGCTCTCGCTGCCTTTCCAGAGGACCTAGATTTAGTTTCCAATACTCTGAAGTTTTTATCTTCAGCTGCATAGACCGTATTATCTTCTATTGGTCTTTTAGAGACCTTCTCAATCATGTGCGTGTACATACATTTACACTTGACTAAATTGTTAAAAAATTATTTTAAAATATGAACGTTGTTCAACAAAAACGTTATTTATTATTAATTGTACATAATTATATATAATTATAGTATTACTACTGGTGTAACACAAATCTAACAATATTTTATTCCAAATAAATAGTGCATTAGTAAAATCAATGACACGATATATCAATACATGGATATGTTTTACAGTTTTCATGTTAAATATATTTATCTCAAACTGCTATAGTTTAATTGATGCATTGATGATAATTTAATGAATTATCAGTAATCAATCACAAGAATTTTTCTTATACTTCCTTGAACCATATAGTACAAAATTATGTAATTATGTGTAATAATCTACGTGCAATAAACTACTATAAACCAATCCTCCTTTATAATTTTAATTTATTTTATTTGTTTATTCATTTACTTAGTTAGTTAGTTTCCAGTGAGTGGGCACTTGGAAAAATCTGTTACACATGTGGAAGAGGAGAGGCCAGAGGGTGGGAGCTGGTTGTATTCATCTATCCTGTGGTACCAGGGATCGGTCTTAAGTATTCACACTTGGCAGCCACCCTCTTAACCTCCTGAGCTACCTCACCAGCCCTATTTCTCCTTTGAAATTCTACGTAGGTACATACTGTCTACCTTTACCTCATCTCTCTGATCTGAGCCTCTCCCTTGAATCTGATAAGATCTCTTTCATGATCAAGTTGCTTTAACACTTAATATATATTTTATCCTTCTACTATTATATTAATTGTTCAATATGATAATATTCAATAATTCCATACATATATACAGTGTGTAATGACTAAATCAGTGTACTTGTTGTGGTATATTTTTAATTAATTTATTTATTTACTTTACATCTCAATATCTACTCCCCTTTTCTCCCAGGCTCTCTTCCCTCAGTTCCTCTACCTATTCGTCTTTCCCTTCCTCCTTTGAGAAAGGGGAGACACCCTTGGGTATCACGTACACTGACACACCATATTTCTGCAGAATGAGGGACATCCTTTCCCACTGAAGCCAGACAAGGCAGCCAAGCTAAGGAAACAGGCTCCACAGACAAGCATCAAATTCAGGGGCAGTTCATGCTTCAGTGGTTGGGGAATCTCCATGAAGACCACGCTGCATATGTGCAGAGGGTCTATGATCATCCCATTCTCACCCTTCGGTTGGTGGTTTAGTCTCTGGGAGCCTCCAAGGGTCCAAGTGAGTTGACTCTGTTGGTCTTCTTGTGGAGTCCTTGTCCTTTTCTGCTCTCTCAGTCCTCCCACAAATTTCCACAAGAATACTAGAGTTTCATCTAATGTTTGGCTGTGGGTCTCTGCAAATGTTCCCATTGCCTAATGGGCAGAACCTGTGAGAGGACGATTAGGCTAGGATCCTATCTGTAAGCATAACGAATATAATTAATAGTGTTAGGGATTGGCCCTTGCCTATAGGATGGGTCTAAATTTGGGCCACTTCTCCTCAAAGAATATTTGATCTCATCCTTTATTTGCCACATGCAATTTCAGTCCATTTTATTATTATTATATAAAATACATATATTATTGGGCACTGTATTTTTTTTGGGGGGGGTTCTTTTTTTCAGAGCTGGGGACCAAACCCAGGGCCTTGCGCTTCCTAGGCAAGCGCTCTACCACTGAGCTAAATCCCCAACCCCCGGGCACTGTATTTTAATGACATTCTTATTTTACTTTCCTGTTTTAACAAATTCAGGAATTATTACTTTTCTATACCAACCATGACCCATGTTTACAGTGCCTGAACAGCATCTGGCCTTAGAGCCTGTGTCAATCAACTCTGCCAAAAGGCTAAGTTATTCCTTGTATTTTTTTTTTTTTTTTTGCTTCAAGAGTGTTCATTTTTAAACCACCTCATTCAATATGGGTACATTGCTATTATTTTTATAGTTACTATTAATTTTAGTTTTCAAACGATCTATCAATTTGTATGATATTTCTGGATATTATTCTTTCGAACGGAATGTAGATCATGCTTATAATTAGAAAATAATACGTCTGTGATTTCCATTCAGTCATGTTAAGACCGTGTACAGCCCTGCAGAGGGTGATGAGGTAATGTTTTCAGGGCAGCGCCCTTAATTTCTTCATCATTTGTAGCAAGCAGACAGTTCTGCTTCAACAGCTACTATCTGTGGGGAGCGGGTGTGGAGGCAGTCCCAAGATGGCGCCCAGGACTGCAGCTAAGTCTCATGACTAGCACCTGACTTCCTCACACACCTGAAACTAGCCACGTCCATTGTGAGAGCTGCGCAGGCGCACCATGACGCAAGATCAGGCCATGTGACCTGTGGACCTATGAACTGAGATTACGCAGTCTGGACTGAGGGGGCGGAGTTGAGGGAGGATATGAGGGAGTGTGCTCGTGGGCTGGGGGTAGAAAGAAGGAAAGAAAAGAGTAGAAAAGAAAAGAGAGATTGCTGCTTGCATGCAGAAAGAAAGGTTCATGAATAAACTGCTTTGAGAAGAACGTCATGGTGTCTCTTCTTTGTGTGGGACAGAGGCAGAAGCGACAACTATCAATATCTATTGTGTTTCCAGTTTTGGCCTGTACTTCTGTAAGGGATGAGCAACCGTCAGAAGCAAGTGCTTCCCATCCAGCAGCTACAGATACAGCTGTCTGCTGGTTTCCTTCTCCCTTTATTTTAATCTTTTGCCTGAATATCTGGGCTGCAGATTGTCTGTGCTCATTTCTGTTCTTTCGTTCGTTTTCTCTTCTTTTATCGTAACTAGATCTCAATAGTAGTCACAGCTGTATATCGAATTGGATGGTGAA
Source organism: Rattus rattus (assembly GCF_011064425.1). Classification (NCBI taxonomy): domain Eukaryota; kingdom Metazoa; phylum Chordata; class Mammalia; order Rodentia; family Muridae; genus Rattus; species Rattus rattus. The sequence continues at coordinate 45,284,451 of NC_046168.1, read as the reverse complement.
GCACTTGGAAAGAGCGTGTGTTTCACCTGTCTCCAATTCATCTTCGGATCACCCTGCTAGTGATCAATGAAATTAACTCTACACTCTTTTAAAAGTGAGAATTTAGTATGGTGCAATATTATCCAAGGTTTTAAGTTATGTGACTGAAAGGGTTCAGGGTAGATACGAGGTACTAACAATAGATAATAGAAGTACCCATTACTCTACTTTGGTAAGCTTCTCTGTGTTATGGATAATCTGATAATTCTCTCATGTTTGTTCACTCAAATAGCTAATAATACTGTTAATTTTATTTATATTGGAACAAGGAATTGCAGTTTTATATTTATTTTATTGTTCATTAATTTTTTAAAACTCTATCATAATGAACTTGCAGATAAAAGAATCATGTGTTGATTTAACCAGATCTATTTTTAATGCATCTCAATGAATTTCTATAAACTTATCATAGCCACTGTAAAGCTCAGAGCTTTCACAGGGATTTCACACATTCACTATCAGATATCTTTTTATGACTAATATACCACGAAAAAAATACTTCTCAGAGTTAAAACTAGAAAAATAATTAACAATATGTCTTCTTTCAATATTGAAGTGTCTACTCCTTGCATTCAGTTCTCCCTCATCCTCTAATTTTACAACTTGTGATGCTTTCTCCATATTATAACCACATGAATACATTTTTAATGTGTGTGTGTGTGTGTGTGTGTGTGTGTGTGTGTGTGTGTGTGTGTATAAGAGAGCGAAAGAGCGAGAGCGAGAGCAAGAGTAAGAGAGAGTTTAAAACCAACTAGAATCGGCATTTGGGTACAGCATTCTTTTTCAATTTTTTCTAAGGTTGTGTGGCCTGGCATAATATTACACATCTAACTACATCTGTAGATGCATCCTGAAGATTTTATGATTTTATTTATCTTTAAGACTGAATAATATTCCATCTCATATCTGTACCAGATTTTCAACTATCTTAAGATACTACTTCATCCCAGTCAGAATGCCAGCCATCAAGAATTCTGGCAACAAAAGTTGGAGTAAATATGTAGAGTTGGAATAGAATTCACTGTGGGCGAGGGTCCGAACTTACACAATAATCAGTTTGGAGATTCCTCAAAAGTTTAAAAATCGAAACACCTTGGGACATAGCTATTTTCCTCCTGAACATGTAATTAAGGGACTATATAGCATTGAGATATTTGCAACTCTATTTTTACTGCTGCATTATTTATCATTGGATGGGAATAGGACTCCCCCTTCTTGCATATCTATGAATATATGCACCTGTGTAGGTTCCTATAAAGTTCAGAAGAGAAACTCTGATCTCCTATACATGGAATTGCAGATCTATTTGTGTTAAATCTCATGAGAACTAAAATTGTGTCCTCTGGGGGGAATAAAACAACACTTGTTCAACTGAAGGCTATCACTCCTGCTCCCAATTTTTAAATAATGCCTTTTAATAACTGTACATAGTGTTCTTGTTTGGGGTTTAATCCTAACTTTACCAAAGTAACATATTTTTCTTCACCTATTCCTGTATCTGCTAATTTGCTCATTTTTCACTATTTTAGTAGTGGATTTTCTCAGCCCAGATAAAGAACAAGCAACATTGACATCAGGGTGAAAGAAACAGACAGATGCCTCCACCTTCAGAAGCTGGTTTGGAAGTTAGAGCTCTAGACATGGCTGAGTGAAAAGAAAAGAACGGTGTTTTGTTCTTGGTATCAGACCACATGCTTGCCATACAATGAAAAAGGTGAGTATTATCTAATAAGATAATTTTAAGTTTGAAGAACTGTAAGAGAATATCCAGGAGTAAGGGAGAGAAAAGCTCATTTATAGTGGAAAAAGACAGTGCTATAGAAGGGAAGATGGGAAGCAGAGCTGCTGGGTGCCTTGGGCATAGTGACTTCTTCTCTCATGAGAATTGAGTCTGCCCTCAGCTTATTTATTATTTCAATGCTCTGCATGTTCAAGTTAGCCTCAGAATCTGAAGAAAAAGCTTTTGATATTGTTTTCTAATCTTCATGCTCCCTTTCTACTTGAAGAAACATTATATGAGGTTTCTTCCTCACTTGTGATGTAATTATTCAACCACAACCTTTTGGGTTTCTTCTAGATTCTGAAATGTGAAAATAATATGCAGTTGAGGGTCTACTATCTGTATGACAGATTTGAGTGAAACCGCAGTATTTTCACTTAGGCTGTTTGAACATACTATAATCTGTTATACAAAATCTCCTGTTACTCAACAGTATTTCCTAAATGTTTGTTGCCTTACAAGATACTCATTCATCATTTGATTGTAGTATAGCTTTTTCTTGCTTGTAGGCAAAGTGTTTTAGTTCATTGTGTACAGTTCATTCTTATGTTATTCAAATTCTACTTTCTCTGCCCTCATATGCTGTTTCAATGTCCTGGCTCAGGCACTTATTCTCTGCCTTGTCAATAAAAGCTGATCCCCCAATGGCTGGACAGAAGAGAAAATTAAGGGGATTTTGGCTGGGATGAAGACAAACTGGCTTAGATGATTAAAATAGAGCAATGACTGCCCAGATATTACAGTAAAGATTGATTGAATAAATCTTGATTTTTCTGTTGTTACTGGTAGTTATCTAGGTTAGAGAAAAATAGCATCTTTATTAATATCTTTCTGCATACGTTTATAGTAAAAATTACCATTACACTTGTTTTTGTGTGAGAGTGGGAAAAAAAATCTAGAGATCTTGATGAATGTGTACATGTCACATTGGAATTCTACTTTTATAAAGATTTTTTAATTCTTTTATTTTCACATTTTTGGTGGTGGTTTGGTCAATATCAGCCATAGCATATATGTGGAGAAGAGAGTAAAACTTACTGGAATCAGTTCTTTTCTTCTACCACGTAGGCATATATTTTTGGTCATTAAGTTTAGAGACAAGTGACTATACCCACTTAGCCCAAATATGGTCTGTCTTTAAATTATTTTTAATATAGTATTTCCTAGTAATTATTTATCTGTACATTAATAAAGAAGTTGCATTTTACAAAGATATCTAAACTTCCTAGAGATATTTAGGCATGTGGCAATGACATTAAAATGTAGAGCCATGAAGAGTTAACGATCAAATAATAATAAAATTGTAACATAATCTAAAGCTCTCAATTCTAATCTTGCTAATTTTAGCCAAATACTTTCTTAAGCATTGAGTTCCAATTTTGAATAAATATTAATGATTTATTTTAGAAGAGTTTTAATCCAGTAACATGGCTCTTTTGGTAAGAGATCACATCCAAACATATGATCTTGCTGGATAACAAACATACACTAGATTACTGCATGATCTGATCAGAATGCAGACACATGCTTAGTATATACCTTTAATCCCTATCGGTGAACGTAAGGTTAGAGTGTAGATCAAAGCAGCCATGTTTGAAAGTGATATCTAATTGATGATCAGTCAAAATCATGAATCAGAGAAAGATTTAAGGAAATGAGTCAGAGATAGGATATGACCAACTTGCATGAGAACATCAGAGGGAGAGAGGCTATGAGACAGGCAGTGATACAAAAAAGAGGTGTGGGGTAGGTTTGGGTGTGACATGTCTCTCTGTCTCTCCAACTCTGTGTCTCTGACTCTGTCTCTCTCTCTGTCTCTTTTTGTCTGTCTCTCTGTTTCTCTCTGTGTCTCTTTCTCTCTGTTTCTCTGTCTCTCTCTGTCTCTCTGTCTCTGTCTCTCTTTGTGTGTGTGCATGTGTGTGTGCATGCCTGTGTGTGTGTATGTATGATTTTATCAATATAGTTTTAAAGAGGCAAGTAACAGAGGGAACGAGCTAGAGACAGGTGAAGACATAACAAGCCAGAGAATGAGAGGAAGCCAGATAAGAACATATTGACAAAGTATGTATAAGGCTAGGCAGAAGCCAAATGAAGGCAAATGAAGTCAGTCATCTTGGAACATTTGTATGAGATTAGAAGCTTCCTGGCCTAGGGATAGTGAGAACATGGAAGCAAATGCTTTGAGCTCAGGCAAAGCCATATATTCATACAGTTTGTATATGGCTCTCATATTATCACTTCCTCTGAGAAAATCAAAGCAACACTCACAACTTATAATAAATTAATTGCTTATAGAATGACCAGAATTTTATTCTGCAAATTCTGCTATTGCTGCTGCATCAAACTTTGTATTTAGAAGTTGTTTGATAATTTCATTTAACCAGATGCATCAATAGACAAGTTTACAGTCACATTAGCAGAGGAAGATCAAATTAGTCTATACATACTTTTCTGATAGTTTTTATGGCTAATCAAATAATAGACATTTCTAGGCATCAATGAGCAACATTCTTGAAAAAGGGAATTCCTTTAACACTTTGTGGTGCTGTTATCATATGTGTTCCATACTGCCACAGTCTGATTTTTTCTGTATTCTAAACAATCTTGATTATAAATTTATAGTAAAAATATCCTGTAAAGAATCTAAGGATGCCTGTGACTATAAATTATATCTAAGTATTAAACTTTTTGTTCTAGAGATTTCAGGTGTGCTCTTAAGTTGCAAGTGCAAGATACCTCCAATTTCATTACAAGGCATTTAGTGCTATCTTCCTCTTAGCACTGCATTCACTGTGTCCCATAAGTTTGGATATTCTTTTCTTCATTTTTATTGAATTCTAGAAAGTTTTTAATTTCTTTCTTTATTTCTTCTCTGACAAAGTTAGAGTTGAGTAGAGTTGTGCAGTGTCTATTGGTCTGTGGGCTTTATGTTGTTTTTGTTGGTATTGAAGTCCATGGTGATCAAATAGGATGCATGGAATTAGTTTAATCTTCTTGTATTTTTGAGGCTTCTTTTGTGACCAATTATATTGTCAGTTTTGGAGAAGGTACCATGAGGTGCTGAGCAGAAGGTACATGCTTTTGTTTTAAGGTGAAATGTTTTATAGATATCTATTAAATCCATTTCATTCATAAATTCTGTTAGTTTAACTGTGTCTCTGTTTACTTTATATTTCAGTGAACTGTCCATTAGTGAGAGTGGTGTGTTGAAGTCTCCCACTATTATTGTGTGAGGTTCAATGTCTGTTTTGAGCTTTAGTAAAGTTTTTTGTTTGTTTGTTTTTGTTTTGTTTGTATTTTATGAAAGTAGGTACGTTTGCATTTGGAGCATGGATGTTCAGACTTGAGATGGTCTCTTGGTGGATTTTTCCCTTGATGAATATGAACTATCCTTCACTATCTCCTTTTTGTTGACAGTCTACTTTATTGGATATTAGAATAACAACTCCTGCTTGCTTCTTGGGAATATTTGCTTGGAAGATTTTTTTCCAGCCTTTGACTCTGAGGTAGTCTTTGTTATTGAGATGTGTTTTTTTTTTTTTTTTTTTTTTTTTTTTTTTTTCGAGTTGGGGACCTAACCAGGGCCTTGCGCTTCCTAGGCAAGCGCTCTACCACTGAGCTAAATCCCCAACCCGAGATGTGTTTTTTATATGCAGCAAAATGAATCTTGATTTTTCTATCCAGTCTGTTAGCTTATGTCTTTTTATTGAGTCCATTTTTATTGAGAGATATTAAAGACAGGTGATTGTTAGTTTACGTTATGTTTGTGGTTGGAGGTAGTATTATGTGTGTCTCATTCTCTCCTTTTGAGTTTGTTGTGAGATGATTAATTTCTTCTTTTTCTTTGGTGAAAATACCCTCTTCGTGTTGGAGTTTTCTTTCTAGAATCCCCTGCAGGGATGGATTAATAGATAATAGTCTTTAAATTTGGTTTTGTCATAAAATATTTTGGTTTATCCATCTATATTTGAAAGTTTTGGGGGATGTAATAAGCCTGGACTGGTATTTGTTGCCTCTTAGGGTCTGTCTGACATCTGTTAAGGCTCTTCTGTCTCTTAGAGTCTTTTTTGAGAAGTCTTGTGTAATTCTGATAGGTCTGTCTTTATATGTTACTTGACCCTTTCCCCTTACAGCTTTTAATATTCTTTCTCTGTTCTGTGCGTTTGGTGTTTTGATTATTATATGATGGGAGATTTCCTACTCTAGTTCAACCTGTTTGGTGTTCTGTGGGCTCCTTGTACATTTATGGCAATCTCTTTCTCTAGCTTGGGGAAGTTTTCTTCTATGATTTTGTTGGCAATGTTTTCCAGTCCCTTGAGCTGTGAATCTTCCCTCTCCTCTATTCCTATTATTCTTAGGTTTGGACACTACCACCAACATTAAGAAGTCAAAACCTTCTCAAGTCACTGACTTTCCATTCAGTTGCTTTGGCAGGCACCCTCACAAATACACTAAAAACTGCCTTAGTAATGTCTAGCCAAGTTGCAAAGTTTTCAAATGTTTCTTTATAACTTAATTTGACTACACATAAAAAAATTGAAATGTTTTTCTCTCCCTTCTTTAAGTTAAATTTTTGATTGAAAAAATATTCTTCATTCCATGTATTCTAATACAGTTTCTCCTGCCCCAATTCTTTTCCAATCATTCCCAATTTACCACCTACCAAAATCCACATCTTTTCATTAATTAGAAAACAAATGGGAATATAAAACATTAATAATGAATAATTATGAGTAATGATAAAGGTAAACTAAAGATAAGCTTGAATAAGATAAAAAACAGAAAACAAAAAAAAAGACAAGAATAAGTACAAGAAAAAAAAATGCTGATACACTTCTGGTCATGTTTGCACACATAGAAAACCCATAAAAACAGAGAACTGTAATAGCGTGTAAGGATCTATATAAGGTTAAAAAGTTTCAATTTTTTTCAGGCAAGACATTATAAGAAAAAAATCCAACAAAAATACTACTGAGTTCATGTTGTGTTGGTAATCTACTGGCATACTTGTAACATTCGCATTTTCTATGTGTACAGTTTAGGAGTAGAAACAAAATGTGACATAAAAAGTAAAAGTCTTTCTATGTTGTGATTTTTTTTCTTTAACCTCAACAGAAGAAAATCATTTTAGATGATTAACAGACAAATAATAGGAAAACTGTCCTCAGCAACTACTGTCATACATGTGCACTTGGAAATGTTTTCACAAATCATTCAGGCCTTCTGTAATTATAATTGTTCAAAGTAACCCATACCTTTCTTTGAGTAATATTTGTCCTACTGTAACTGAATACACCACCACTAAATTATGCAAGAGGAATCAGCTCTATTCCTAGACTGTAAAATGTTTCAGCACACTCAATGACCACAGTTTTAACTTTATATGCTTCTATACCATCACTATCCATACTTTTATTTTTTTTTCTGATGATAAGGCTTTTCAATATTTGTTCTTAAGTGGGATATCACACAGCATAATTCTAAAAACTAAAAAATAGTTAATACTCTATCATATTACATTTTAATTGCTGCTACTCACACTAATAAGTAATGTGTGTAAATTTTTACTAAAATGCTAACAATTTAAATCATCTTTATGTTTTTAAAGGGTTACAAAAGAACTTGGGAATCCTTTTTCCTTCACCCACTTCTTGCAGGTTTAAAGTAAATTTACAATGAAAGGAGAGGAAATCCCCCTCTCTTCCTGCCTTCTGCTGTTCATTTCTTTTAAATGTTCTCCTTTTAACCATTTCAATATATTACACTAGTACTAGAGTCTAATCTGGACAGGTAAAATTGTCAAATCTTAGAAGGTGTAACCACACAGAGATGTGGAGGACGAAGGAATGACTCTTGAGGCAAGTTTAGCTAGGTCATCAATAGGAGACACAGGTAATACTTTATTTATTAGAGCTATATTCTCAGATACAAAGGCAAGAGAAACACAAAGTCCCAATTCATTTTCTCCCTTAATTGTTCTATAGTCAACTCAATGAATTGATTCCATCATATAAGGTAATTTAACCTTTTTTTGAATTTTAATTGATTTTAATATTGCAGGCATCTTGGCTTTCGTGCTACTCCCAGTGGCATTACAGAACTATATCTCAATGAGGACTGTTACTATATTAAATCAGTATATCAATACACCGTGCATTAAGAAGCAAGGGCCTTAGAGAATCTATGAATCAAAGAAGAAAGAAAAATGGTTGTTGAACTAAAGCACTCCTAAAACAAACACATTAATGGGAAAACATCATAAAAGTTTCCTTTGTGCTGAGGGATACATAAAACAAAAGTGCACAGCATGGTAATCTTCTCCTTCCATATATTGATAGAAAGCACTAAAACGTTTTCTCTTGGGCAGGATATTCAACCGGTTACTTCCAAATAATGCATAAGATATGTAGATTAAAAAAACTGACCTTGTTTATGGCAATCATTTCCAATGTAACTGAAGAAAGTATCTACATTCCCTAGACTTGTTTATAAGGACATGGACAGTTCTGATATATGGGCTCAAATAGGTAGATATAAAAATCCACACAGACTTGGCTGTACAAAATGTTTATGATAAAGTGTAAGATATATGTGGAGAAAATGATGCAGGGAAAGAAAATGAAGAACAAAGGAGATAGTTGTAGATCGATACAAACACCAAAGGAAAGAACAGAATGCTGTGTAAATTAGTACCAGGAACTCATTCATTGAAATGGCAATAACAATAATGCAATATATACCATCTATTTTCAGCCACTGTAATTTTCTTTTGTATGGGACAAGATTCATAAGGTCAAGTTGTTTATACATTATTTCTGTTCAGAAGAAACTAAAAGACAAGCTGGATAATGTTCTCAGGAATGATGGAATGGTGCCTCTTTATTATTACACTTTATTAATTGGCATAGCTGTGAAAAGAAGAGATTGACTTCCTTCCATAAACTTAATGAAGTTTAATGTAGCTTAGAGGCGATTTGGAAACATTTTTGGGAGAAAGGTATATTTCTAGGATGTGCTAGTCTAGTGCTGATGACTGGTATTGGCGTTTAAATTGGGGAGGGTTACTCTGAGCACTTTGTCCAACAATGAGTAGGTAGAAAAATGGATTGTCTATATATTTTTAGCATTGATGCATTTTTACATTATATAGAAAAGAAAAATACTTATCACTGAAAAACATATATATATATACATATATGTATATATATATATATATATATATGACGCAGGGAAAGAAAATGAAGAACAAATATAATATATATATTAAAATTGTTCAACAGTTTCCCACAAGTTGGATTAGTCAATCCTAGAAAAAGGCTCTATCCTTAACATTCAGAAAGATGGAAGAAGAATTCTTAAGACAACAGAAATACACAAGTCACAAGACTCAGGAAGTCTCAGAAATGTTCCAGATTAACAAGTCTCTCACCTGTGCCACATGCACTTACACACCCCTCCAAGGTTTTATAGGCAATAAGGATGACTGAAGACGAAAGAGTCTCTGAGCGTTTCGTGTGCCTTACATGCTGTGCAATGATCCAGGATTGCAGCTTTTCCTAATTGGCGCTCAGACAAAGACAGATTTTGTGTTGATGCAACAATAGTTGCATTTGTCAATGTCCTGTAAGCAATAAACTCATTCTGACCCAGGAGAACTTTGTAGAGCCATTTCCGTGTCCTCTTTTCATTATTGTGTTTAGTGTAGGGAGAAATTTGTTTATATATCCTATACCATGCATTTCTTGCCTTTTCATATATATTTGAAAAAGTTGTTAATTTCTATTTTTGCTTGAACTTTATATAATGAAATTTTTGGTTGAAACTAATGGAATTTCTCTTAACTTCCATATCCAACAGTAGAACAAATTACATCATAGATTTAAAAAAATAAATAAATAAAAGAAAATGAAAAAACAAACAAACAAACAAACAAAACCCACCTCACAGTTAAACAGAAACAAGGGAACTGTGTCAAAGATGAACCATGAACTGATTTTTAGATGCTGTTCCAAGTCCTCTCTGCCATGGGGCTTGACCACTCAGGGAGGCAGGACGTAGGAAGTTTGACCCTGCTTACTCCACACTGCAGTCTGTTGGGTGTGGGGCCAGAGAGCAGCCATGAAACACCACTTCAGGGGTGCAGAAGCACTGTCTGGGAACAAGACACAGCTAGAGCTGACTTGGGGTTCCCAGGACCTGAAGGAGGCCAGGGTCATCTGTTTCTCAGGCTCTTGGGCAAACAGGTACTGATGGGATGCCTCAGAAGAGCTGAGAATGGAGTGGGGGCCCACAGAGTGGATCTAGCCCAGGGCTTAGCTCTGGCTGGTCCCGAGGGGATAGTCCTTGGCTTAGTGGTAGGCTTCAGACTTGGTGATGGAGGTGGCTCTGAGCTCAGGGAGGCCTTCTATGGGAGATTAGAAGGTGGCTCTGTAGGTGAAGGTCTTCTCTACAGCTCCCCACAGCGGATCCCAATGAAAAGAGAGTCTGTGGTTTTAAGACATTTATTGTCATGGTGGGAAGTGGATAAGTAAAACCATACCCCACTTCTCAGGGTGGACCTGAGATTAAATACGTTTTGTAGGGAGGAGTGTCTGGCAAGGAAAGTTCATTGGCTAAGCCTACAGGCCTTTAGGTACTTCATTATAATGGAGCTCTGTCTTGAGCCTACATGACCTGTGGTCATATCCTCTACCTGTGGAGAGGCATAGAGTGTTGCTCTTACTTAAGTGAAGGCCACAAATCTACGGAGGGTTGCAGCTAGTGACTGGGCCTGCTTTCTTGGGAGTCAAGATTAATGCCTATAGTCCCTTTCAGGATCACAGAGGTTTCAAGCCTCTGCTCAACCAGGAAACAGGGTGCCTGCCCTTCACTGTCCCACATTGTTTAAGTACCATCATCATTGTTCATCAGTAGGAAAATAACAGAAGCTAGTATACAAAACGCTTACTACAAAGAAGTAATAAAAAAGAAGTAATTAAAAAAAGAAAGAGGAAAGAGGGGTAAGAGAGGTGACTTAGTAGTTAGGAGCCCTTGTTGCTCTTATGGGAGACCTATGGTTCTTTTTAGTACTTAGTGGTGGCTCAAAACCACCCATAACTCCTTCAAGGGCAAACACCACAGTTTTGTCTTCCCCTGGTGCAATAGGTGGGCACATGCTGTAAGTACATCTAAAAGGGAACTTGTAAACATTGTAAAACGTTGAATAAAATTAAATGTATTTAAAATTAAAAGAAAAACAGGAAGGACAAAGCTGACTGACTACAACAATAGCAGGGGAGAGAAAACACAGTGAAAGAGAAAATAGAGAAAATGTTGAGAATTGAACTAATGTGATAAAAGTATGTTAGTAGTATTTTTATGGATAAGATAAAGTATCTTATAGTACTTGGTCCATTGTATTCATTTTTACTAATTTAATTATTGTTGTGAACTTTAAAATATAAGCAATTTTTTAACTTTAATAAGTAATTCAGATACAGAAAAATGTGGTTCAATTACACAATGGAACACCATTGAGCTACTAAAAATGAGGACATCATGAACTTTGCAGGCAAATTGATGGAACTAGAAAATACCCTCCTGAGTAAAGTAACTTAGACCCAAAAGGGCATGCATAGTATGTACTCACTGATAAGTGAATATTAGCCAAAATGTACAGAATATCCAAGATACAACCCACAGATCTTAGGAAGTGTAACAAGAGAAAGGCCCAAATAAGGATGCTTCAATCCCACTTAGAAGGGGGAGTATAATAATCATGGAAGGCAAAGGGAGAAAGGGATCTGGGTGAGAGAGGGAAGGGGGGAAGAGGAAGAGGATTAGGTGTTGGGGATTGGGGGATCAGAACAGGAGAGGGACAGGAGAATGAATGGAAATAAGCAGTCTCAGGTAGGGGAACTCTCTAGAAAGTACCAGAGACAAGAAGGTGAGAGACTCTCAGGACTCTGTAGGGGTGAGCTTTATGAGACAACAATGGAGGTTTTTAAAAATGACCAACATTGGGGAAAGGGAGCTTGAGGAGTCCACCTCCAGTAGATAGAGATGGCTTCAAGTGGAGGGACTGAGTTAGCCAACATTTCTGATGCAGAATTGTTCCTGTCTAAGAGATCTAAAAAATGGAGAAAAGACTGAAGGAAAGGCGGTCCAATGACTAGTCCAATTTGGGATCTATTTCATGGAGTGGGGACCAAAGCCTGACACTCCTACTAATGCTATCAACATAGCATTACAAACATGTTCTTACAAACAGGAGCCTAGTCTGGCTGTTGTCTGAGAGTGCCTACCAGTAGTTGACTGAGGCAGATGCAGATACTTAACAACCAAACATTAGGGGAATGTTTGGGGAATGCATTAGGGGAAGGATTAAGAAGCTGAACTGGAGAGCAACCCCATAGCAAGACAGCAATCTCAACTAAATCAGACCCCAAGGACCTCCCTGAGACTGAGTCACCAACGAGGAGCATATGCTGGCCAGTTTGGGGCTCCTGGAACTTATATAGCAGAGGTCTGTCTAGACTGACTTCAGTGGGAGAGTGTGTGCTTAATCCTAGAGAGACTTGAGGCCACAGGGAAGGGAAAGCCTCGTAGGTGTGAGAGCACCCTCTTAGAGGCAAGGGCAAAGAATGAGATGAATAACTGTGGGAGGGGGGACTAGAAAGGGAGCAATGACTGGAATTTAAATAAAACAATTTAAAAATAAATAACTCAACTCAAAAATTGAAAATACTAATTTTAATATTTCTTTTATATTTGAAAATTTAATATAATTTCACTGTTTCCTTTTCCTCCTCTACTCTAAAAAGAAAAGAAACACACACACACACACACACACACACACACATCCTTGCTTTTCTCAAGTAAATGTGCGTGTATGCAAGTCTTTTTTTTTTTCATTTTATATTTCTTGGATATTTTATGTATTTAGATTTCAAATGTTATCCCCTTTACCCCTCTCCAATACCCTTTCCTCCCTCTCTCTGCTTCTGTGAGGATACAATGGCATTACTCTACACTGTGGAAAAAAGCTTTCACAGGACCAACGGCTTTTCCTCCTGTTGATGCTGAACAATGCATTCCTCTGCTACATGTGCACCGAAGCCATGAGTCCTTCCATGTGTACTCAGTGGTTGGTTGTTTATTCCCTGGGAGCTCTGGTGGTGTTTGGTTGATTGATATTCTTGTTCTTCCTTTGGGGTTGCAAAGCCCTTCGGCTCTTTCAGTCTTTTCTTTAACTCCTCCATTGGACTCACCTTGTTAAGTACAATGGTTAATTGCAAGCATCCTCATCAGTATCAGTGGGGCTCTGGCAGAGCCTCTGAGGAGAAACACATATTTGACACTTCTTGGTGTCAGCAATAGGGACTGGGTTTTGTGGCTGTATATGGGGTGGATCCCCAGGTAGGGCAGTCTCTGGATGACCTTTTTTTCAGTCCCTACTCCATTCTTTGTCCATGTATTTCCTCTCATGCGTATTTTGTTCTAACTTGTAAGGAAGATTGAAGAATCCACAGTTCTTGAACTTCATATGATCTGTAAATTTTTTCTTACATATTCCAACCTTTTGGGCTAATATCCACATATCAGTGAGTGCATACCATGTGTGTTCTTTGCGTTTGGAATATCTCACTTGGCATTGTACTTTCTAGTTCAATCCATTTGCCTATGAATTACATGAAGTCATTGCTTTTGATAGCTGAGCAGTATTCCATTATATAAATGTACCACATTTTCTGTATCCATTCCTCTGTTGAAGGGCATCTGGGTTCTTTCCAGCTTCTGACTATTATAAATAGGACTGCTACGAACATAGTGGAGCATGTGTCCTTGTTAAATGTTGGAGCTTCCTTTGGATATATGCCCAGGAGTGGTATAGCTGGGTCCAAAGGTGGTATAATGTCCAGTTTTCTGAGGAACCTCAAGACTGATTTCCAGAGTGGTTGTACCAGCTTGCAGTCCCACCAACAGTGAAGGAGTGTTCGACTTTCTCCACATCCTTGCTACTGTGAGGTGGAATCTCAGGGTTGTTTTGATTTGCATTTCTCTGATGATTAAGGATGTTGAACATTTCTTTAGGTGTTTCTCAGCCATTCAATATTTCTTAGCTGAGAATCCTCTGTTTAACTCTGTACCCATTTTTAATAGGGTTATTTGTCTCTTTGGAGTCTAACTTCTTGAGTTCTTTTTATATTTTTGCCCTCAGACAGATGTAGGATTGGTAAATATCTTTTCCCAATTTGTTGGTTGTCATCTTGTCCTATTGGCAGTATCCTTTGCCTTACAGAAGATTTTTAATTTTATGGGGTCCCAGTTGTTGATTCTTGATCTTAGAACATAAGCTATTGGTGTTCTGTTCAGGAAAATTTTCCCTGTGACTATGAGTTCTGTGTAGTCTCTTCTGGTTTCCCAGGTGTGTCTGCCTCTCTGAAGGTTTAGCTCTCCCTCCCACGGGATTTGGGTGCAGAGAACTGTTTATCCGGTCGGTCCCTTCAGGTTCTGGCGGTGTCTCAGACGCAGGGGACCTGCTGCTGCTGTGCCCTTATCCAAGGGAACCCAGAGGCTGTATACAGTTTCCTCTTGGGCCAGGGATGTGGGCAGGGGTGGGCAGGGTTGGTGGTCTCTTCCGCTCTGCAGTCTCAGGGGTGCCCACCTGTCCAGGCGGTGAGGTCTCTTTCCCACGGGGTTTGGGAGCAGCGAGCTGCTGAGGGCAACAGTGTAAGGGGAAGCCCTGGGTCCTGCTAAGACTGAACCCCCAGTGAACGTGATTGTTGGGGGGAGGGTGGCAATGGGGGGAGGATGGGAAGGGGAACACCCATAAAGAAGGGGAGGGGGAGGGGTTAGGGGGATGTTGACCCGTAAACCGGGAAAGGGAATAACACTCGAAATGTAAATAAGAAATACTCAAGTTAATAAAAAATATTAATAACTATTTGAAAAAATCTTTCCCACTTTCTCATCTATTAGTTTCAGCATCTCTTGTTTTATGTGGAGGTCTTTGATCCACTTGGGTGTGAGCTCTCTACAAGGAGATAAAAATGGGTCAATTTGCATTTTTTGCATGCTGACCTTCAGTGGAACTAGCCTCATTCCTTGAAAATGCTGGGTTTTTTGTTTTTTTTTTTGTTTGTTTGTTTTTTGTTTTTTCCATTGGATGGTTTTAGCTCCTTTGCCAAAGATCAAGTGACCATAGGTGTATAGGTTCATTTCTGGGTCTTCAATCCTATTGCATTGATCTACCTGCCTGTCTCTGTACCAACTTCATGAAATTTTTATCATGATTGTTCTGTAATACAGCCTGAAGTCAGGAATGGCGATTCACCCAGAAGTTCTTTTATTGTGGATAATAGTTTTTGTTCCCTTGGGTTTTTGTTACTCTAAATGAATCTGCAAATTGCTCTTTCTAACTCTATGAAGAATTGAGTTAGAATTTTGTTGGGGATGGTATTGAATCTGTAAGTCTTAACAAACACATCCACAATACAACCCACACACCTGAGGCTTAGGGTTTATTTTGGTATTGGAGCTTGAAAGACTGTAGAAACCACAGCAACAGGGAGCTTGTTATGAGATTGTATCTACTCGGAATGTTGCAAACTTAACTAGCAGAATCTCACCAACATGACAGTTTCAGCTGAACAAGGACAACAGACATAATAAAGGAGATAGTGGGAATAACCGTATATACTCAACCCTACACAAAAAGGTATAGGCAACCAAGGAGAGCTGCCAATGGGAGAAATATTCTTTAATTGGTTATCCAATATTAAATAATATTAATAATATTGTTTATCCAATATTAAAGTGTTATTTCTGAAAACATGCATATAAATAATTCTATTTTAATTTGCAATTTCAAAAATGTTTACAATCAACTCAGGGATGTACTCATATTTCTAGACTCTGATTTTAAGTGGGAAATTGCATGAACTATATATCATGTGCAATATACTGCCTCATTGTCATTAGTTTTTATTTACTACTTCTAGATAGTTTTTTTGTTGCTATTTAGCCACACCTATGAATTTAAGCCACCTTTTAAAATATAATGCCTTCACTTATTTACATGCCTCTATTACTGTGTTTTAGTTTTATAAAAGTTTTATAAGTTATGTATTATTTGACTGTTAGATAGATAGATAGATATAGATATAGATATAGGTAGATAGATAGATAGATATAGATTTAGATATATAGATATACATATATATACATAGATAGATAGATAGATATAGATATATAGATATATAGATATACATATATATACATAGATAGATAGATAGATATAGATATATAGATATACATATATATACATAGATAGATAGATATAGATATAGATATATAGATATACATATATATATGTATAGATAGATAGATAGATAGATAGATAGATAGATAGATAGATAGATAGATATGTATAAGCATATTGACACTTCTCCTTCCACCTAACACTTTGCATGTCCAGGTGTTGTCTTTGGCTCATGTTTTTGAACATTTAGAGGTATAGCTAGTAGGAGGTACAATTTCATAGCAAACCCTCAGGATGATCTGGCTCTTACACTATGTTTGCCTTTCTTCCACAATGTTCTCTGAGACATTGTGACTAGGATCCAAAACTGCATTTTGACAGGTTGCGACTTTCTGTAGTCATTCTATATGCTACTTTTTTACATCAGCACATGTTTATGTGTGCACATCTATATTTGTCATAATTAAAACTCAGATTCCATATGCTGTTTAGCACTCTGGAATACAGTTATCAATGGTTGAATTAGTTTTCATATTTTTAGTAGTTTCAGGAGTTTGGAAAATGTTAAAAATGACTCAAGATCGATCTGTCAATAACCTTGGAATGTTTCTGAAGGACGTAGAGATGAAAGATGATCATAGGGACCTGGGGCAATTCCTAGGTCTGCTGACCCCTGGAGTGCTTAAGTCAACAGGCTGAATTGATTGCTTTTATTGAACACGATATCAGCTTTTTTGTGTCAGTGAAGCTAACAAGAATAGCTTTGTCATATTAATTTCAGGAAAAAGCATGTAAGAATGTAGGGGTTATTTTTTATTTCTACAGTTGTTTATTTGGGTCAACACAGTCAGATGGCTACAGGTCTGTTTACTGCATTTTCCAAGATAAGAAAGAGTATTTATTATCTTTAATTTCTGTCTGTCTTTATTAATTCCATTTCAACTTCCATTACATTCATTAATTTTTGTCAATTATAGATTGGATGCTGAGAATTTTAGTAAAAGGGATATGTCTGTCACCCTTGAAGGTAATTATTTTAAGCTAGAAAATAAACTTACTCCTTTTTCTGGATTCAAGAATTGCAAATAGGGAATTCTTCCCTATTTTCACCATACCCTAGCACCATTTCTGCAATTGTATGTTCAATGGAAAGTTGTTTTCATGCCCACTGAAGAGAATAGTTAATTTTGAAAATAAGTAAACAGTTGTGTAACCATTAAACATAAACAATCATTTTCACTGTAGGTCAGATCATAGTATATAAATGTTTTCAATAGAACTTCCTGATATTATATATAATGTTAATAAAGGCATTAGTGAAATAGTTAAATTAACATTTATTTTGAAATTATTTAAGACAATTCACAAATAATACAGTATGGAACTGTGTTTACCAAGATATATTTAAGTTAACTGAAAATGTTTCTATATGCTGTAAAAGTTGAGGAGAATGTGAATTAAAAGACTTTCTCTCAAGTATAATAGTAAAAGAGATGGCTTTCCTAATCATCATTGCATGCTAAGTAATATATAATGAGAATTGTGTATCACTTTTTTAGAGCCAAGGCAAAGATGGAATAAAGATAAATTATTAGACATCTAATCATTGATTTCATTTACACACTTCTATTTTAATGACAATGTTTGAAAGTTCATGAATACTGATGAATTCCATATAGGTTCCCTAAATGATGCTACCAGAGCAAATAGTTTTTGGATGGACTTCCATAGAGGGTTGGAAGTCACTACAAGCTTGTCCAAATAAGGGATTCTGAGACCTCTGTCTCATTTTTTCTCTTTTGCTCTTTAGCTCAGGACATGCAGTATCTTGTGATGTCATTGAATATTGTCCTCTTTAGGAATCCATATTGTAATGGCCTAATCTTGGACTAGAACATCCAGAAGCAGCAGGTTAAACAAGACTTTGCTTCTTAATTGGCTGATATATTTATTATAGTAATTTTAGGCAATTAGGCTAGTACATTATAACAAATACATACGTGCATCATTCTTACAAATTAAAGAATAAGTAATTAAGGCTTGTGACTAAAAGCAGAAGGCAAAGGCATATCTCTATTGCATGTTCTTTTGCTCTATTGGGAACATTTTCACAGTAGCAAAGGAAAAAAACCCTCACAAACTGAAATACCCTTTCAGAGCTGTGCAGCGTTAGAATGAGTGTGTGGCCCTCTACAATGCCTCTTTGTATTTGAGCATCAGGTATTGCTTACTGGCATACATCTTTATATCAAGATTCATGCATGAAAATAGGAAAGTGCCTCTCTCTGTTAGATCTTCTTTAAAGGACATCAGGCTGTTCCCTCTGTAAGAGTCTGGCTTACCTTTCACTTTAATACATACATGGAAACAAGCTTGCCTCTTGAGTCTTCAGAAAAAAATCAAGTAACAAAACAAAACTAAGTTCTTTACTAAAAATAGAATGCATTACACATTAGTGTACAGATGGTTCTGTAAACCCAATGCATGGGTCTGGAGAGATGACATAATGGATAATAGCATTTACTGGTCTTGCAGAGGAACCAAATATTTGGTTCCCATCACTCACCCCTGGGAATGCACAGTCACCTGTATTCCAGCTCTAAGGTGTGTGATACACTGTTCTTCCCTCCATTGTCACCAGTGTGCTCAAGATATACATATATACATACATGAAAACAAACATAGATATGAAGCAAAATAAATACTTTTATATAAACTATAGATGAGCTGAAGAGATTGTTCCTTGTTAAAGAATAATTGCTATTCTTCAAGAGGACTGGAGTTTAATGCACAAAACCTACAATGGGTGACTCACAGAAGCTGCAATTCCAATTGTAAGGATCCAACCACAGCTCTCATCAGACTTTGGCGACACCCTCATACATGTGGTACTCAATCACATACACACACACAAACACACACACACACACACACACACACACACACACACCAGAGAGATAGACAGACAGAAAGACAGATACAGGGACAGAGACTGAAACAATGAAAAGCAGAAGAGTGAGATAGACACAGAAAAACATATTCTCATGTTTTTGTCAAACAATGTATTGCTTTCTTAACTGATACTTTTAACTCTTCAATTTTAAAAATGACGACGAAATAATTGGTAACCAATAATAAACATGTAATTGAAAGGTTCTTATGCTAATATGAATCAAGTTGTCCTAGGAAGAAACTTAACACAATATTCTCTCCCTGGGAGATAGAGTAATTTACATTAATTTTGAAATGGGAGGAGAATGTTACTAAATAGAAACAAAGACAAAAGAAATACAGTGGATTAACCATGAAGAGATGAAAACAAACCAAAAGATCACACACAAAACAAACATACTAAAACTTAGAATATTGCAGAGATAATTTTCATGGACCCTCCAAAAGGATGATACAAAAATTCACTGGTTTTGAATTTATTTTACTAGTAGCCGCAATTTCTCTATCCATCAGTTTTCTTTCTAATTGATGAAGAATATAGACATTCCATGGTAAAAACAAACTAAATTCTTTAATGATCACTAACAAACATTAAAGAATGTGTCAAAAGGAATACTCAAAACAGGAAAGAAAAAGAGACAGTTACAAATACAAGATTTCATAAATAATAAAGTTTGTGAGACGATTAGATAAAGTAATAGAGAACACGGAGGAAAGATGGTTGCCAAGTATTGTCAGCTAGTAAACTTACAAAATGAATGAGGGACAGAAAAAGAAAGAATATTTAAATGAATAGTAATTGTTGGAATCAACAAATACTTCTCAGTCTTGACCTCAAACCGAAAGATGTTCTCATTTAAAGATGCACACAGCTATTCATATTAAAACACGATCTAGTCTATTATTACATGCAAGAAAAATGATTTGTTGACAAAGCACATCAAAAACTGAAAGGATACAAGCATTTACTCAGTAAGTGAAAGCTTTAGGCAACACAACCAGCCATTCTTACACCTGATAAAATAGATGATAAGCCAAATTTTGCCAAAAAGTAATAGGATACTATATAATCTATTAAAGTAGAAACTATATCAATAATATATAATTTAGTAAATTATATTCTATATTCTATATATTTTCATATTAAATTTCATTAAACAACTATTACTGCTCACAAAATAAAGGAATGGAGATTAATAATTGCTGACACCAATACCAAATTATTATTAACAAATTTGATCATTCAGAAAAATGTATTCAATAAAGAAGCTTTGCAGATAAACTTTGATACAGAGCTAAAAGAATGACCAGGTATGATATCAGAAGCTCAAAATTTTAGTACTTAGTCATTTCAGACAGAAAAGCTACCATGATTTTCACTACAGTGAATAGCAGGCCAGTCAGAAAAATACCAACAGAAAATGAATGAAAGACAGCTAGAAAATATTTTATCCAACAGATCCAGAGTATGTACTCCATTCAGATGTCTATGGACAATTCTATGGTTAACAAAATAAACTATCACAGTATTTTCTTGTAATTTAATGAGTAACAATGATTAGAAATAATGTGAAACAAATTATTGAGAATTTCTAATCACCTGAAGACTGAACAAGATCCCATTGACTGCTCAATGAACTATTGATGAAACCAAGGAATAGCTTTTTTTAAATCCAGTAGTCACAAAAAATGAAAATACCACTTGCTAAAACCATTGTCCTTTGGCAAGCACATTTATGAGAAGAATGTTTAGAGCTTTATCTATTTAAATGTATCTGAGACAATTCAGTAAAAGTTAATTAGGGTATACAAACTCCCTGACAAGCCAGCTCCTTCATGTCTTGTACCTGATCCTTTGATCCATGCACTATCTATAATCCCCATTATTGCACAGATCCCAGTCAGTGCCCAAGTCTAGTCCAGCCAACCCTGATCATGCCACTCCCAACTTCCAGAATTTGCATTCTGGATCCTTGTGCAGCCTCATCTGTTCAACTGTCTTCATCCAACGCATATCATATCCACCTTTTAGACCACCTCCAGGTCCATATATCCTGTGCTCTGTTCCAGGCTCTTATGTCTATATAAGACCCAAAACTAACAAATAAACTTCACATGTCCAAAAAATCTTAGTTAGGGTTTCCATTGCTGTGAAGAGACATCATGACCAAGGCAACTCTTATAAAGGACAACATTTGATTGGGGCTGGCCTATGGGTTCAGAGGTTCAGTCCATTATGATCAAGACAGGAAGTGTGGCAGGTTTCAGGCATTTCAGTAGTGTTGGGATAGCAGCAGTGGTGGCATGACCTTGGACAAACAGCCAGGGCTTAGTCAAATCATCATGAGTCAGCAGGAAGGACCAAGGCCAGGAGGGATGCCAGAAGTTCCGGTTTGTACCTCTCTTAGCAAAGCAGAGAGATGAGAGCAAGCCCATGTCATTGTCCATTTTCTACTATTTATACTCCCTCCAAACATCATGTGTCCACCATGGGTCTTGCTTCACCACGTGTCTTGCTTCAGCATGTGACTTTGTCTTAGTAAAATGTGAGACTGTATCAGGTGATGTCACTCTACTTGAGTCTGAGGAAGCAACAAGAAGCTGCAGATTCTTTTGAGATATTTGGCGATTTTCTCTTTATGGAGTCACAACAAATGGAGCTCAACTATGAAAGGTAAGGCAGGCCAATACATGCCCGTCACTAGCAAAGAATCCCTCATCACGAGTCCTCTCCCATGCTTGCTTTAGGAAAACATCCTTCACATTTTGGCCTAAGCAAAACAACATCCACTACAATTGACTTTCCAAAGAACCTTTATGTTTCCAGTTTAGATTTTCTCTGTTTTTCTTCCTCCTTTAGTTATAGCAGATCATTTTTCTAGCTATAGTAGTCCAAGGTGGTGTCTGTGTGCTTTTAGAGTATGATGTACTTTGCTTCAGATTCTTCCAGTTTTCAAAGCTTTTGTGGAGAAGCCATCTATCATTCTGATGGATTTTTTCCTACATCTTCCATTACTTTTTCTTTCTCTTGCATATTTAGCATCTAAACTGTGATAGGTTTTGAGAAGTTTATTTATTTATTTATTTTTGGTCTTGTCTATTTGAGTTCTGCATGCTTCCCATATCTTTGTAGATATATTTTTCCTGAGTTTGGGGAAGTTTTCTTCTCTTATATTACTGGATAGCTGGTCTATGATACTGATCTAAAATTCTTCTCCAATTTTTTTTTCTAAAATTTGAAGATTTGGCCTGATCATGGCAACCCACATTTATTGCATTCCTGTGGTTTTATTTTTTGTCCATATTATTTATCTTTTAAAAGGTATCTACTTTATATTTGAATCCTTATATTTTATCTAATGCTTGATTCATACTACACTTATGTCTCTCTTTTGGGTACTTTATTCAGATTACTGGGTTTTTCACTTATATTTTTATTTCAGCTTGAATTATCTTTGGTATTTTTATCTTTTTATTGAATTTGATTTTCAAATTAAATGCTTCAACCCCCCTTCATGAAGTGTTTGCAAGTAGATCGAGCTGCCACTGCTGACCTGTGAACTGATTTACTGATTTCCTGAGAATGCAGATGGAATTTTCTCCAAAGAACTATTTCCAAACAGGTCCACTTCCCCTGTGTCATAATAACCTTTATTTTTCACTACCTCCAGTGAATGGTGATCTAGAAGGGAGGTTATAGCATTTAAGAACCATTATTAAAAGTGTGTTGAAAAAAGTTTAAGACTACAAAAACCTGATTGTGGAATGGATGCCTAGCCCTATACAACTATAACACAACCCCTGTACCTAAGACTAAAAAGGTATGGATGTTGTTAGGTCTTTTATGAAGGTCAGATAGAATTCTGCACTAAACTCATCTGGTCATGGACTTTTTTTTTTGGTTGGGAGACATTTAATGACTGCTTCTATTTCTTTAGGAGTTATGGGACTGTTTAGATCGTTTAACTGATCCTCGTTTAACCTTGGTACCTGGTATCTGCCTTGAAATATTGTTCATTTTATCATGATTTTCCAGTTTTGTTGAGTATAGGCTTTTATAGTAGGATCTGATGATGTTTTTAATTTCCTCAGATTCTGTTGTTATGTCTTCCTTTTCATTTCTGATTTTGTTAATTTGGACACACTTTCTCTGTGCTCTCTGGTTAGTCTGGCTAAGGGTTTATCTATCTTGTTGATTTTCTCAAAGAACCAGCTCTTGGTTTTGTTGATTCTTCATATAGTCTTTTTTGTTTCTACTTGGTTGTTTTCAGCCCTGAGTTTGATTATTTCCTGCCTTCTATTCCTCTTAGGTGTGTTTGCTTCTTTTTGTTCTAGAGTTTTTAGGGGTGCTCTCAAGCTGCGAGTGTATGTTCTCTCCAGTTTCTTTTTGGAGGTGCTCAGAGCTATGAGTTTTCCTCTTAGCACCGCTTTCATCATGTCTCATAAGTTTGGGTATGTTGTACCTTTATTATCATTAAATTTTAAAATGTCTTTCTTTCATTATTTCTTCATTGACCAAGTTTTCATTAAGTAGTGCATTGTTCAGCTTCCATGTGTGTGTGAGGGGGGCTTTCTGTCATTTTTGTTATTATTGAAGATCAGTCTTAGTCGATGGTGATCTGATAGGATGCATAAGAGCCTTAAATTCATTTGCACTGGAGAAAATTTTCTGAACAGAACACCAATGGCTATGCTCTAAGATCAAGAATTGACAAATTCATAAAATTGCAAAGCTTCTGTAAGGCAAAGGACAGTGTCATTAGGGCAAAATGGCAACCAACAGATTGGGAAAAGATCTTTACCAATCCTACATCTGATAGAAGACTAATATCTAATACATACAAAGAACTCAAGAAGTTAGACTTCAGAGAATCAAATAACCCTATTAAAAATGGCGTACAGCGCTAAACAAAGAATTATCAGCAGTAATATCATCGAATGGCTGAGAACTTCCCTAAGAAATGTTCAATATCCTTACTCATCAGGGAAATGGAAATCAGAACAACCCTGATATTCCATCTCACACAAGTCAGAATGGCTAAGACAAAAACCTCACATGTTCATGGGAATGTGGAGAAAGAGGAACATTCCTCCATTATTGGTGGGATTGCAAACTGGTACAACCTCTCTGGAAATCAGTCTGGAGGTTCCTCAGAAAATTGGACATAGTACCACCTGACGACCCAGCTATACCAGTCCTGGGCATATACCTAAATGATGCTCCAACATATAACAAGAACACATGCTCCACTATGTTCATAGCAGTCTTATTTAAAATAACCAGAAGCTGGAAAGACCCAGATATACCCTCAACAGAGGAATGGATATAGAAAATGTTCATTTACATAATGGAGTGGTACTCAGCTGTTAAAAACAATGACTTCATGAAATTCATAGGAAAATAGGTGGAACTGGAAAATATCATCCTAAGTGTGGTAACCCAAACACAAAAAAACACACATGTTAGGCACTCACTGAGAAGCGGATATTATCCAAAACATTTGAATTACCCAAGATACAATTCACAGACCACATGAAGTTCAAGAAGGGCGACCAAAGTGCTGATCCTTCAGTCCTGCTTAGAAGGGAGAACGAAAATACTCATAGGAGGAGATACGGATACAAAGCTTGAAGTAGAGAATGAAGAAAGGCCTTCCAGAGACTGTTCCACATAGGGATACAGAGTATATACAGCCACCAAACTCAGACAATATTGCTGATGCCAAGAAGTGCAAGGTGACAGGAGCCTTATATAGCTGACTCCTGAGAGGCTCTGCCAGAGCATGACAAATACAGAGGAGGATGCTCATAGCCAACCATTGAACTGAGAATGGGTCCCAATTGGAGGAGTTAGAGAAAGTACTGAAGGAGCTAAAAGAGTTTGCAACCCCATAAGAACATCAATTAACCATTGCTCCCAGGGACTAAACCACCATCTAAAGAGTATACATGGACAGACCCATGGCTCCAGCTGCATATGTAGTCACTGATTGACTTGTTGGGCATCAATAGGAGAAGAAACCCTTGGTCCTGCCAAGGCTGGATGCCCCAGTATAGGGGGATGTCAGAGTAGGGAGGCGGGAAGGGGTGGTAGTGGGGGGACACTGTCATACAGGCAGGGGGCTTGGGAATGGATAGGCGGTTTATGGATGGGAAACCTGGAAAGGGAATAACATTTTAAATGTAAATAAAAATACAATAAAACAAAGAAAAATCTAATTAAAACATTTAAAAATGGACATACTAACAAATGAGAGAGAGAGAGAGAGAGAGAGAGAGAGAGAGAGAGAGAGAGAGAGAGAGAGATTCATCCATGAGGAGAGAAAACCTTAAGAGACAGTGATAAGCAATTCCCAGGAATTATTTTTCCCAAGTTGTTAATAGTAGACAAGGACATGTAGATTATCAGGTGGGAAGTGCTAAAGCGAAGGATATGTGCATACTCTGAGGGTCTCTGCCTTAGAAGTTTCTAAGTGAATCAGAACATTCTTTACAATGATGGCAGCCCTGGAAGGAAGATTACATCATTAGAGAACTGATATTGAAAAATAAGAAAGGAAGGAAAGATGGAGGGGTAAGGTAGGAAGGAATAAAGGAAGGATGAAAGATGAACAAGAGAAAGGAAAGATGGAAGGACGGAAAGGAGGGAAGAAAGAAAGGAAGGAAGGAAGGAGGAAAGGAGGGAGGGAAGGAGGGAGTGAGGGAGGGAGAGAGGGAGGGAGGGAGGGAGAGGCATATGCAAAGTGCAGGAATACATGTTTGTAAGAGAGAAAATGCTAAACCTCAGTCTTGGAGATTCTGAGAAACAATAGCACATGAAATAGTTTGCATAAATAATTTGAGAAAAATACATAGAAAGTTAATGTATTAATTGAAAAATAAGAAAAACAATGTAAGCAGATCCATCACAACAGTACTAATTCAGGCTGAAAAGCCCCTGGTAATGTTGAACAATATTTTCCTTTGAGCGAACATTGAGAATGACGGGGGCAGTCTCTCTAATAAGCAGTCCTAACAAACACGTGAAGGTGCAGGAGCTGTTAACTAGCTCCTCTAGCTTGTAAGAATACACCTCAAACTGACAACGATTTATCTAGTCTTGGCTCAACGTCCAAGTGTGTTAACATACTTAGAAACAGAGGATTAGTAAATCTCACATGCTTACATTGGCAACAAACAGAACAAGGGTCAGAGACTCCTAGGCACAAGGGTTATTTTCTGCTCTAAATAACCTTAATCTCTAATACAAGTTTATGAATTGCCAATAAAATAGGCATGCTTAAAACATCTGTGAAGAAAACTAAACAAGCAATAGAATCATATCCAGCCATAACAAAGGTATGAGATGATAAAAAATATAACTGTTTCCAACATGTTAATGTCTAGGCTAGACATACTGAGCAGGGAAATGGATGATTTCATCAGGATGATGTAATTGATGGAATAAAAGGGGATGGAATGAAAATCATATCAAATGCAATGGATTCATCAATATATTAAATATGCTCAGAAGATAGAATTATCTTGAAAGGACAATTGAAGCCGTGACTTAGAATAACACAGCAGAGAGAACAAGAAAACCTGCTGTGAATGTCCTCTTATGTAACTGACATGTATTTGAAAGACTAGAAATTCAGGATGGGAAACTTGAGAGTAAGAGCTGAGAAGAAATAATAGCCTATCATGAATATCACACACCACACATAGAAGCTCAAAAAACAGCTTAATGAAACAAAAGACATGGAGATTCTCAAGGGGAACCAGGGAAGAAACAAAATATATAGGAAGACAAATATGGACTATGCACATTAAGTGTCATAAGTCAGTCATTAAAAAGCCCAGGTCACCAACCTCAAATCCATCACATGGGTGGCAGAACCAGGTGGATCTACATAACAAGTTCCAGGGCTATTCAGCTAGACCGAGTTTTTAAAATGCATTAATTTTAATATGATTAATAACATACAATGTTAACCAAGCATGAACAAATCGGGTTATCTGTCTTGACTTTGGAAATTAAATTATTTATAAGGCCAGTACTACATAGTATTGCTTACAAGCTATATTATTTTACAATTAAAATAACATAAGATGACTTTGTATTTACAGTACTATAAAAGCACAGACAAATTGAACATTAAAAATAAACTTTAATGGGCCAGAGAGATAACTCAGCAATTCAGTGCGCACTGCTCATTCCTGAGTTCAGTTCCTACTACTATGTTTAGTAACTCACGAGCATCTGTATCTCTAGCTTCACGGATTTCCAGTGTCAATGGCCATTGTGGGTACTCATATATTCATACCCACACACATAGATGTAATTTAAAAAGAATAAAGTTAACCAGCACTGGCAGCTGAAATGCCTCAGTAGATATAAGTGCTTGCCACCAAGCCTAATGGTTTGAGTTCTATCCTTGAATCCACAGAATGAATGGAGAGAACTGATTCTATAAGATGTCCTATTGGCATCAATAATGCACCATGCATACATGTTCCCTGCACATTCATACACACATAATAAACACACTAATGTAAAAAAGTTATATTCCATTAATATTAGATTTAGAAAAGCATATTTTTACAGTTGTTTAAGATTTATGTTATTTTCAATATTTTGTGTATCTGTGTATGCATTTGTACATGTGAATGCCAGTATCTACAAAGTCCAAAGACATTGAATTCCCTGGATCTAGAGTCAAAGGCAGTAGTATGCTGCCCTAGTTTACTCCTGGATCAGAACTAAGATGTAGATGGGGATTTTAACAGCTAATCATCTCTCCAGCCCAGTAATTCTTCATTATTAATTTCGCTTGACACTTTTTATTCCACTATTGGATACACAAGCTCTTCATGAAGCTAATTTAATATCTTTAATTTAAATGTGTATGATTAGGAAATTGAAAATTGTCTCTAATTTATGTTCAAAATCACCAATACAAAAGTACATTGGTGAGAATCGAACATTCTACACTCACCAATTATAGAAAGATAGTTAATATTGTTAAATAAAGTTTGCATCCATTTGAGTTCATTTTCCAAACTGTCTGCCTCATGAACCAGTTATTTTACTTAATTCATTAATGATTAATATTGATTATTCTACTATTTCCTGTAATCGCTGTCATACATTGTCCAGTAGTTTGCCTTGGGTACAAGCTTCTGAGCATGCACTCCCACTTGACAAGTCTTGTTTTATTCACTGAGATATTAGAGAAATTATGGATATTAGAGGACATGCCTGTGCTTAAACATTAATGGTTTTCCAATCGATTCAATACAAATTTTAGAGTAGAGTTTTTGATTCACTTTGAATTGCCTTTTGTTTAGGATGAATAATGGTAGTGTAGTTTATTATTACATGTACAGACCACCTATCCCTAATTTTTTTCCTCAAAGAGGCTGTCTTTTCTCTCATATCTGGTTTTAGTAACTGTAAAAATCAGCTGGAAATTGTTTCTAGGACTATGTTCAGGGACATCAGTCTCTGTGACTGTTCTGGGCCAGGACCAAACTGTTTTATTATTTTAACTCAAGGATAACTGGAATCCAGGTTGTAGGATTCCTCCAGGGTTGCTTTATTTACTGGGGCTATTTTTGCTATTTTGGTTTTTGTGCTTCTGAATATGTCTTTAGTTCCCCCTCATAATTGTGAATAATGCCATTGAAATTTAGTTGTTTCATTGATTGTGGAGGACAATATTGGGAATGTGCACATCTTAACTTTTTAAGGCATGTTCAATCCTTGCAAAAAGGAAGTCTCTGCTATGTGACTTCATTTTATTTCCTTCATGGGATTCAGAGGCCTTCCACCTCCTGGTTGTTTATTCCTATTTCCATGATTTTCTGGCTATTATGGATAGGGTTTCGTTTTTGTAAAGTTTATTATTGGTACACAGAAGAGCTACTAGTTTTTCAATATTCACATGATATTCCACTATTTTTCGTAACTTAAAAAAAATCTCACTCAAACAGAATTAAAATAGACATTGGAGGTGGAGGGAGGGAAATGGGTGAGAGAGGGGTTGGGAATTAGAATGGGGTTCAGGGATCAAGTGTAGGGAAAATGGGTGAGAAAGTATTCAAGTTGGGTAGGGCATCTCTAAGAATTTCTAGAGACTTGGGGAAGAGGAGGCCCCAAAATGTCTGTAGGAGTGACTGTAGCTGGGACTCCTAGCAGTGGGGGATATGTAGTGTCAAGTGGCCAACTTCTGTATCCACATAGGACTCCCCCTGGAGGGATAAGGGCACCAGTCCACGCACATAATGTGCCCTGCCTACAGGATGTGCAGGGACCAAGATGGAACAAAGATGAAGGAAATGGCCAATCGATGACTGGCAGAACTGGAGACCCATTCCATGGGCAAGACACATGCATGCACACACACACACACACACACACACACACACACACACACACACACACACACACACAAAGCAGATGTGCATCTGGGTCTTCATGTGAGTCCCACAACAACTAGAGCAGAATATGTCCCTGAATCTGTTGCCTACCTGTGGATTCTGTTCCCACAAATGTGTGGTTGCCTTGACTGGCTTCAGGGGAAGAGGATGCACCTAGTCCTGCAGTGACGTAATGTGACAGGATAGGATATCAGAGGAGAAGGGGAGCGGGTGGATGGGGGAAGGGCTGTGTGAAGGGGGACTGGGACAAGTGGCTTCAATAGATATGTAAAGTAAATAAGTAAATAATGAAAAAAATCATCCTACTATTATGAAGCTCAGTTATAATAAAAATACTAAAACCAAAAATATTGTATTCTTTGAAAATTTTATTTATGTCTAGCATTTGTCATAATTCACATCATATTCACAACCCCTTCAATTTTCCCTAAGGCTCTATCACATAAACATAACTCTCTCAATTTCATGTCTTCTTTTATTATTAAAAGTTAAAGTTAAAATATATTTCTATAATTTTTCCCCATCCCTTGCCTCCCTATAATTCCACCTACATACTTCGTAATCACTTTCAAGTTAATATTTGTGACTTCCTTCTCTTTAATTATTATTAGTTTCATATAGACATGCACACACACACACACACACACACAAACAGAGAGAGAGACAGAGAGAGAGACACAGAGAGAGACACACACAGAGAGAGACAGAGACAGGCAGAGAGAGACAGGGAGAGAGAGAGAGGGATGTACATGAAGGAATATATAAATACAACCTGCTGAGTTGATTTAACGTTGTTCATATGTCTATGATTTTAAGACAGACCATGTGACAATGAATATCCAACCATGCACACAACACCTGGTGAAGACTCATTCTCCCTCTCCCCTTCCCCCTCCCATATTCTCCTTCCCTCCCTCTT
Organism: Rattus rattus; assembly: GCF_011064425.1. NCBI lineage: Eukaryota > Metazoa > Chordata > Mammalia > Rodentia > Muridae > Rattus > Rattus rattus. Next base: position 45,254,097 of record NC_046168.1, on the reverse strand, counting down.
TATCTCCCTTTCTACTCCTCCCTCTCCCCCTCCTCTCACCAGATTTCTGGTTCTTTGGGTCTTATAGCATCTACACATTTTTTGTTTTTAAATTTTAACTTATTGGTGGAGTTTGTTTCTTTTTTTATTGAATATTTCCCTGATGATTAAGGATGTTGCACATTTCTTTAGGTACTTCTCAGTCATCTGGTATTTCTCAGCTGAGAATTCTTTATTTAGCTCTGTACTCCATTTATTTTATTATTGAATATTTTTTTAATTACATTTCAAATGCTATTGCCTTTCCCGGTTTCCCAGCCATGGGGTACCTATCCCACCCTCTTCTACTTCTATAAGTGTTTTAGCCCTCCCCAAACACCCCCCCCCATTTCCGGCATTCTGCCCTGACATTCCCCTACACTGGGGAATCCGGCCTTGGCAGGAACAAGGGCTTCTCTTCTCATTGGTGCCCAACAAGGCCATCTTCTGCTACATATGAAGGTGGTGCCATGAGTCTGTCCATGTGTAGACTTCGGGTAGTGGTTTAGTCCCTGGGAGCTCTGGTTGATTGGTGGTGTTGTTCTTATGGGGTTGCAAGCCCCTTCAGCTCCTTCAATCCTTTCTCTAATTCCTCCAACAGGGACCCTATTCTCAGTTCAATGGTTTGCTGCTAGCATTCGCCTCTGTATTTGCCATGTTTGGGCCTAGCCTCTCAGGAGACAGCTATGTCAGGGTCCTGTCAGCATGTACTTCTTATATATATAAGAAGTGCCTCTATATATAAATATGGGCTGTAACTCCAGGTGGTGCAGGCTCTGAATGGCTATTCCTTCAGTCTCTACTCCAAATTTTGTCTCCATATCCCTTGCTATGAATATTTTTGTTTCTCTTTTTAAGAGGGACTGAATCATCAGCACTTTGGTTGTCCTTCTTGAGCTTCATGTGATCTGTGGATTCTATCTTGGGTAATCTGAGGTTGTAGGCTAATATCCACTTGTCAGTGAGTGCATACCATGAGGGTGTGTGTGTGTGTGTGTGTGTGTGTGTGTGTGTGTGTGTGTGTGTGTTTGTGAGATAGGGTCATGTCACTAAGAATGGTATTTTCTAGTTCCATCCATTTGCCTATGAATTTCATGAAGTTATTGTTTTTGATAGCTGAGTAGTATTCCATTGTGTAGATGTACCACATTTTCTGAATCCATTCCTCTGTTGAAGGACATCTGGGTTCTTTCCAGCTTCTGGCTAATATAAATAAGGCTGCTATGAACATAGTGGAGCATGTGTATTTGCTGTATGTTGTAGCATACATACAACAACGCCCAGGAGTGGTATAGCTGGTTCCTCAAGTAGTGCAATGTCCAATTTTCTGAGGAACCTCCAGACTGATTTCCAGAGTGGTTGTACCAGTTTGCAATCCCACCAATAATGGAGGAGTGTTCCTGCTTCTCCACATCCTCACTAGCATCTGTTGTCACCTGAGTTTTTGATCTTAACCTTCCTGACTGGTGTGTGGTGGAATCTCAGGATTGTTTTGGTTTGCATTTCCCTGATGATTATGGATGTTGCACATTTCTTTAGGTACTTCTCAGGCATTTGGTATTCCTCAGCTGAGAATTCTTTGTTTAGCTCTGTACCCCATTTTAATAGGGTTATTTGGCTCTCTGGTATCCTACTTCTTGATTTCTTTGTATATATTGGATATTAGCCCTCTATCAGATGTAGGATTGGTAAAAATCTTTTCCCAATCTTTTGGTTGCCTTTTTGCCCTAATGACAGTGTCCTTTGCCTTACAGAAGCTTTACAATTTTATGAAGTCCCATTTGTGGATTCTTGATCTTAGAGCATAAGCCATTAGTGTCCTGTTCAGGAAATTTTCTCCAGTGCAATTGTTGTTGAGGCTCTTTTCTACTTTTTCTTCTATTCCAGTGTATTTGGTTTTATGTGGTTTTATCCAGTTGGACTTGAGATTTGTACAGGGCCATAAGAATGGATCGATTTGCATTCTTCTACATTCGGACCACCAGTTGAACCATCACCATTTGTTGAAAATGCTATCTTTTTCCACTGTATTGTTTCAGCTCTTTTGTCAAAAATTTAGTGACCATAGTAGGTGTGTGAGTTCATTTCTGGATCTTTAATTCTATTCCACTAATCTACCTGCCTGTCTCTGTACCAATACCATATAGTTTTTATTGCTATTTGCTTCGTAATACTGCTTGAGGTCAGGGAGAGTTATTCTTCCATAAGTTATCTTATTGTTTAGGATAGTTTTTTCCATCCTGGGCTTTTGTTATTCTAAATAAATTTGCAAATTTCTCTTCCTAACTCTGTGAAGAATTGAGTTGGAATTTTGATGGAGATTGCATTGAATCTGTAGATTGTTTTTGGCCACTTTTACAGTATCTATCCTGCCAATTCATGAGCACACAAGATCTTTCCATCTTCTGAGAACTTCTTCAAATTATTTTTTTCAGAGACTTGAAGTTCTTGTCATGTCTGTTTATATTTAGCTGTGGGCTTTCATCTTTAGACATCTGTTTTGTCCTGGTTTCTGAGTGAATTTAGGGAATCCTGCACATTTTTGTATTTCTTTTACTTTTGTTTATTTGGTCTGCATTTGTGCTTGTTCATTTGATAATACATTAAATTTTATGTGGCCTCATATTTTTCCCGTGTTTTTGTATAAGAGCACATTCTCTAAATTCATACTTTTAATATAAACACCACATAGTAAAACAGAGCTGATGTATCAATGTTGAAACTTTACATCCTCTCCAAGCCTTTACCTCTTGATGACTACTGTTTTAATCTCTGGCACTGGAACTGGCTTATCTGCCATAATATTCTCAAAGTTATTCAATGGTGCAAATGACGCACTTTATTTTAGTGAACACATTTTCCTGTCTATAGATAGCTTATTTTCAATGTTCTGTCATTCATCAGTGGACAAAAATATACAAAAAGATTTTGTACTTAATGTCTCTGCTAGTGCACAAAATGTTTTGGGGAGTATGCTACCTAACAATACAAAGGATAGATAGATGATAGATAGATAGATAGATAGATAGATAGATAGATAGATAGATAGATAGATAATCAACAAACATATGTGCCACCCACAGCAAATTACACAATAACTCATTAAAAATTCTGAAATACCTAAGGAGACACAAAAGTTGTGGAATAGAAAAAATAGTAATGGAATGAACCAAAAAATAAGCATTCTCACCACACTTGATTTCAAAGCATGCTAAAAGGGATAGTTATTAACACTACCTTTTATAACATTAAATTATAGGATTATAACATTAAATATAGGAAAATATATGAAAACACATACATAGATTTGGGTACAATACATAGGGTCATAATATTTTTTAAGTATAATGTTTCCTTTTCATTTTTCTTTTGCTACATTCTTATGTAATAAAGTTAAAATATAATAATTGTAAATGTCTTATAAGCTGCTTGCAGATACCCCCCTTCCTTCCTCTTCCATTCCCTGGGACTACACCAGAATCTAGGTGCTGATGCAGCTTTGCATCAGCCCTCAGCCCTCCCTTCTCATTCCCATCCCTTTGGGTTTGGTGTTGATTCCTAGTAATGCTAGTAAAGTTGCAACTCTGGTAATGGATTTTCACTCTCCTTTCTGTTCTCTATTGTTATCTTTCCATTCTCTTAGATCTGTTTCAAACTATTCACAGGTGCCCTTTATCCCCACTCACTGGAGACTCCAACTGTTGGTATAGAACCCAAACCACATTCATTCCTCTCTCTCCAGATTATTCTTTGTTTTACATCAATTTACTTTGCTGGTGTCTCTCCCCTGACCACAACTCCAACTCTCTGGGGACCCCATCTCTTGGTGTGCATAGGATCCCCTAGCTCTTTCCCACAGATTGTTAGATGTTTTTCCTAACAAATCTCTATTTCTCTTTACTGTCTACAAAGCTGCAAAAACACTCTGTGCCAGGAAACCCGCAGCCTCCCCACTTTGCTAAGATCCAGAGAAGACTACAGAAATCAAGAAGTGAAAGACCCACATAATAAAGACAAGTTAAAACTGTTGAGGATAATTCAACTCATTTGCCTAGACACCAACATAAAACACAAACATGAATAGCCAAGAAAAAATGCCTACATCATAACCCAGTAAACCTACTACTATAGATACTAACAGATGTAACACACCTGAAGTATGAGACAAGAACTTCAAAACAGCAATTATGAATATATTAAAGGACCTGCAAGAGGATATGTATACATCCTTACGTACTGGATTAATTATCCTATCATTTGATATAAGATAACTAATTGAAGTGATCTTTCCTAAGGATATCCACTTTTTCCACTTTCAGCATTCTTTACTGGATATGCTGGATAGTTTTATCTCAACAACATACTAGCTAGATTCATTTGAATGGAAGAACTTTCGAATTAGGAAAAAATTCCTGGATAAGATCCAGCTGATGGTAATTTTCTTAATTAGTTACCACATTGTAGGTGATGCCAGCCCTATCCTGGTGATCGTAAGTTCTATCAGAAAGCAGGCTAAGCAAACCATGATGAGTGAGGCAGTAAGCAGCACCCTCCATGGCTTGGGCATCATCTCCTGCCTCTAGGTTACCCTGTTTGTCTTGACTTCCTTTGGTGATGAACATTGATATGGAAGTATAAGCCAAGCAAACTGTTTTATCATGTGTGTGTGTGTGTGTGTGTGTGTGTGAATCCCCAATAGATATGCATCATACATTATATAGCATATATCATATACAATATAGCATATATCATATACCAAAATCACACACATACACACAAACACACAGATATTTTTATATATAGAAATATATATATTTCTCCATTTTGATCCAGTAGGTTTTATCCCAGTGATACAGAGATGATTCAACATACATAAAGTAATAAAAACAATCCAACAAATTAGTCAACTGAAAGATGAAAATCAGAAGATCATCTCATTAGATAACATTCCTTTATGATAAAACACGGGGATAAACTGGGAATATAAGAGTCAAATCTTAACATAATGTAGTAGATTTAGAGGATGTACATGGCCAATATCAACTGGAAAGGAAAGCACTTATACCAGGAACAAGACCAGGATGTCTACTCTCTATATCCCTATTCAATATAGTACTTGAAATCTTAGCTAGAACAATAAAACAGCTGAAGTAAATAAAAGAGATACAAATAGGAAAGGAAGAAGTCAAAGTATTTTTATTTGCAGGTGGTAGAATTTCCTACATAAAGAGTCCTAAAAATTTGTCCAAAAAATTCTACAGATAATAAACAATTTCACAAAGTCTTAGGACACAAAATTAACACTCAAAATTTATTGCCTTCTTATGTACATCCTACACCCTGTATCTTCCTTGTTTATTAATTGTTTCTTCGGCATTTTCTGTTCTTTTAAAATCAAGATCAATTTTGATTTTGGGAATTTGGATACTGTCCCTGTGCGCTTTATATAGTTTGTCTGGGGATTTATTTATCTTGCTGATTTTCTCAAAGAACCAGATTTTGGTTTTTGTTGATTCTTTGTCTCATTCTCTTTGTTTCTATTTGGTTCATTTTCACCCTGAAAACCAGTGTATATGAATTAAAGTGTGACTCTGAATCTCTGTACAAGTTGTCCTATGAACTTTCCTTGTTCTCCTTCTGATTCTGTCTCCTTCTGTTTGGCGTCTGAGGATTTATCAGAGCTTTACATTGAGTGCATGATAGGGACATAATGCCCACAGTACTCACAATACTATCTGCTTTCTTTGATATCACAGACCAATTGCCCTTAGACTCTCATTATTTTGTCTCTGATGGCCAATAGTGTTTCTATTTTGTTGAATTTCACGACACATTCACAACATTGCCATCATTGCTGCCTAGGCTACGGTGTTGCCGCTTTTACTGTGTGTTTTCTGAACAAGATTAACTACAAATTTGGAATAAATTTCTATAACTTTTCTCCACTCATTCATCACAGACAATGGTCATTGGCAATATCTGCCTTTCCATGTGCAATTCACAAATAGGATTATAGGGGCAAACAGATATATGATATTGATGCTATGATATTTCGGCAAGTTCATTTCAGTAATTCATTCATAAAGGTGGGTTTTGTTATATTAGGCTTAAAAAAGTGGAGAGATTTGGTCATTCTTTACTGGGTCCTATATAAATTCAATTCCACAGACAAGGTCAATAGCTGAGAATTTGTAGATTTTGAACTAATTAATTATTTAATTTATTAATTAAATTTGTGTGATGTATATGTATGTTGTCACCTATGCATGCATTTGGAGGTTCAAAATAGATGTCAGGTGTCTACTTGTGTCACTTTCCACTGTATATCCTGAGGCTGAGTCTACTGCTGAACTTGGAGTTTACCAATTCTGGCTTTACTACCTGACAATATTGCCCTAGGTATTTCGTGAATGTGAATGCAGGGATTACAGGTAGTTAACATGACCGCCTAACATTTACATGAATGTTAAAGATCTGGTTTTGTATCCTAACGCATTTCAATAAGTCATTTAATAACTGAATCATCTCTTTAGTAATTTTATCTGATTATTTTAATAAATATTTTATTGATAAAAATTTAAAATAAAATCAAGTTCAAGCACACTATGTTCCTAACTTTTCATTCCTACAATTAAAATATTGTAATATTTTACAATTAAATATTGTACAATTAAAACATTATTCAAAGAAACTAGGACAGGTTTGTTTTGTCTTACACTTCAGAGAAGCCCCGTATGTCCTGATGGGAGAATGACAGCGGGAAGAAGCTGATCACATGCCATCCACAGTCAGGAAGCTGACAGGGAATAGGAAGTAGGAAATGGGACCAGACTGTAAAGGTGTAAGATTCACCATTCTTCTATTTCTTTCTTCCTCTAACAAGAATCTCCATATTGAAGATACCAAAAACCTTCATAAATTGAGTCACAGCTGAGGACTAGTATTCAAACATGAGCCTGTGAAGGACACTTTATACTCAAATCAAAACACATACTGATGCAGAAGGACAGCACATCTCATAGGTTAGGGAAATTCTCCTGACTTGTTTTTAATATGTTTGATTCAAACATTGATCCACTGCTCTGGTTAGTTTTATGTCAACTTGACACAAGCTAGAATTTTCTGAAAGGAAACCTATTGAAAAGCTGCCTCCTAAGATTCAGCTGTGGTGCATATTCTTAATTAGTGATTTATGGATGAGGACATAGTCCATTGTGTGTTGTGAATTTCCGGGCTAGGGGTTCCAAGTTCTATAAAAAAGTAGGTCAGTAGGCTATGCAAGCCAGGGGAAGTAAACCAGTGAGCAGTACTGCTCCATGGCCTCTGAACCAGCATATGGCTCCAGGTTCCTGACCCGTATGAGCTCCTGTCCTGACTTCCTTTGGTATTGAACAGTGATATGGAAGTATAAACCAAATAAACCCTTTTCTCTCCAACTTTCTTTTTGGTCATGATGTGTTACCATAGCAAGAGAAACAGTAACTGAGATACCTAGTAAACAATGTAATATTATTTTTCTCTATTATACTAAGAATAATATAATGGTGGTCACTCTGTAATCATAAAGCATTTGTCTAGATGTATAAGTATCACTCTGGAGAATATTTCTATCAAGGTCAAAGTCTGTTTTGAGATTTAATATGTTATTGAGCATGCACATAATCATGCAGTTAAGAAAAATACAAACTTATTGAAAACAATAACAACTTGACAGACCCTTGAGAGAACCTAGCTTTAAAAGCTACATAAAAATTAATTATGTTGCTGGGAACTTGAGTACACTTACTCTTTGATTAATTTCAATGTTAAGTCAGTTCTCCGAATGTAAGCCCTCCATAATGTCATCTGAGAGAAACTCCACCCTAGATATTAATTCTCCAAGTGGGCATTTATTAAGATGAACTCACTTCATAGTATTCACTCCTTAAACACTAGAGAAAAATCATTGTACAGGATCAAAAACTTACTGCAACTATGGTGCCTGTGTTCTGGTACAGAAGCAGACAGTTTGAGAACAATTAAAATAACTTATGTAAAATATATTAGTCTACAGTAACAGTTTATGATGCATGAAATGTAAGTAAGAAACACAAACATAATAAGAAAAAGAAAGCACAAGAAAGGAGAGCTAAGATACAAGAAGGTATGGGGACTGGATGGAAATCTTTTGTTCATTTGCTATATGTGATTAAAGGCAGATCTCATGAACTAGGTTAATGACATTTACTTTCATAACTTCATACTTGTAGCAGGTCAGAAACAGGTTCTGACTCTTCTTCCTTATGGTTATGTGTGATACATGTCCCCTTCCTTTAAGTCCAGTGTTCTATGAAGACAACTGAAGCAAATGGGTAGCAAGAAACATTTTGAAGTCACAGGAAACTCTGAAGCATCTGGAGAAAACTAAGGAAAAGCACATGGGAGACTGAAAGTTGTACAGACAATCTGTCAAGGTAGTCAGAGTAGTAATTGTAAACTTTATGGTAGCACACAACAAAATAAAGTAATAACATAAAATAAATGAAAAGACAAGAGAGCTGAGGCATACCACAAGTTTTACTGCTATATAAAATATTTAGTGAATAACTAAGCTAAGTCCTACTAGAAAACATAGACCACTGTCAAGGCTTAAGTCCAAGTAAAGGGGAAGTATCTGGGCCTTGCACCAACAATCTGAAGCAGAGAGCACATTGCAGGTCTCAGGAAAAAGGTTATAGAACAAAAATGAAGCATGAATAGGAGAAGTGTGCAGTGCAGAGGAATCGGTGTAGTTGGAGGAGGCTTCTCTACAGAACGCAGTGATTTGACTGCACAGTTAGTGAGGTTCAGGAGAGCCGTACAATTCTCTTCTCAGAAGAGGGACAGGAGCAGCAACTGCCTTTCAGTCCTTAGACCCGTGTGCTCCGTAAACAACCTAGAAATTTTCAAGTGACAGCAGAGTAAACAGTCTGGAGTATATAATTTTCAGTTGGTACAGAAATTATACCAGATTGGAACACACCCAAGGTAGGAAAAGTACCTGGACATGGGTTATTATGTGGGTGGGATGTATGGACACAGGAAGGATGTAAAGGTCTGAAAAAACTTAGCTTTGAATAGAATAAATAAGTGAGATTAGGCAAGGAGCTGGCAGTGTCAATAACCAACTACATATATAAGATTAAAGTTCAGATCAAGAGCCTTATGTAATAAAATACATGGATGAATAACACACACAAAACGTGTGATTTTAGTTTGCATACTAATGCAAATATTTATTTTTCCCTAAAATTTTACTTTAAAAAGATGCAGTCACAGGAACTATAGCTTTCACAATGTTGTATTTGTTTGTCCTTCAAGAATATGTTAAATTCAAACTAAAATCTATTAAATAGCATTCAACAGGAACATTAATATGGAAAGCAGCATTAGTACTCTCAATAGTGATTTGGTTTATTTAGTTCTTGGGGAGAATGTCAACACAAAAATAGAGTTCCCACATTAAAATGCATAAAAGATACCTTATTCTTGAGCCAAAAATAATAACTATGACCAGTAATATCCAAAATACTGTGCTACAAAATGAAGGCAGTTTCATGTTGTACAACTAAAACATTATAAATCAAGACAGTTTTCAAATACACAGTTGTAGCAGTGGCCAGCAGAGGACAAATCTTAGTAATAGGCTTCAGATGCTATGTGATGGCATCTTCAGCTCTGGGCTTGGGGGAAGATACTTGTTTCCTAAGTCAATATGACCCAAAATGTTCACATCTCTTAATCACAAGATGTTACACAGAGAAGCGTAGGAAATGGTTATTTAGGGAACTAAATTTAGCCCAAGATCAATCATATGACAAAAAGTTCTAAAATATATATATATATATATATATATATATATATATATATATATATATATATATATTTCTCAGGAATTCTCATTCATGATGTCAAAAGTTCACACCTAGCTCCTGCAATGGATACTATGGATCTAATTTATGAGGACAAAATGTAAGTGCAATCACCAGACACATAAACGGGTTGAAAAATCAGAGCATCAAAATAACAAAGAAACTTCTTGTTGGTAACAATCTCAATTGCCAAGGTAAACTGTCATACTCTAAAGCAACCCAACTTGTAACTTGTTTATTACATCACTTAGCAGTGCTCTATATAATTGATAAATCTTTTCTTAAATATAAATAAATAAATAAATAAATAAATAAGGGAAATTTTAACAAAAATGGGTAGAATAAGAGAAGATTTTCATTCATGCTTTTGGCCTCAATGTATTACTACAATTGCTAAAAAATTATTATGATTGTTCTCAAATGTTAGCTGAGAAGCATTCTATTACTACCATCATTCAACACATCCCCAAAAAACAAGAAACTACTCTCATCTTTGTTAAATCTTTGTTCATACGGACAGAGATATGGATACAGTCTATGAGTGGGTGGAGGATGCTCCCAACTAGAATAATGAACCACCCCTTCCCTATTCTTTACAGAAGAGATGGTAGAGGCAACAGGGTAGGAAATAAACCAGAAACAGAAAGAAATATAATATACAATGTCTTTGAGCTCTGGAGTCTAAAACACACTGCATGCACAGAAGCAGAAACTGAAGATTCAAGAGAGGGTATAGATGCACACAGGAATTCAAAAATAGGATCAAAATGACAACGTTACAGTTGTGTATGGTAAAGAAGAATAAGGAACTGGTGGCCAAATGAGTAATATGATTTAAAGTCTTAAAATGTGAGAAGAGATGAGAAGTTTGAAAACAGGAATATTTCTAAGTGTGTTTTAGGTATTCTTACCAAACACACACACAGACACTTATAGATAAAAAAAATCTGCACATTAAACCACACACAGATGCACCCTCTTAAGCAAATTCATATTTACACAATACATAAACATATATACTCTCACATATATACATATATGGTAACACAATAACATATATGCATACATACAGATACATACATGAATATATACATATATAATTATACATACACAGAATCATACATAGGCATGCATACGCTCTCACACACACATATGTACACATGTACTCTTTAACATACAGGTACATCCATATTTTCAATTGCAAACATAAACATATGCACATACATAAAAGCTCACACACAGATATGCACAATCTCAGGCAAGGAAAATGTGAGATGCTCTAATTTTTAGGTTGTTTGATATAGTTACATAAATAAAAGCACACACAAAAACAGTGTTTTTATGTATATTATATAGCATAATATATTACATATACATCATATATTACTATCATATATTTAAAAGCATATATTATATTACAATGTATATTATATAATATATTATATATTGTATAGCATAAATGTTAATATACAAAAATAAGGTAATAGAGAAGGATTGCATAATTCTAAAGGCAGTATTCTTATCTATATGGCAAAATGGATTGGAGTTTTGAAAAGGACATTGTTTTGTTTGATTGTACGTTTTTATATTGGAAACACTGTCTCAAATAGGCCTTGATGCTCTCCAATTGTTTTGTATTTAGGATAAACTTAAACACTTGATCATCCTGCCTCTACCTTCCAAGTGCTACTGTAACAGTGTATGTCAACACAAACAGCAAAAACAAAAACAAAACAAAACAATAAAAACAGCCCTGCCCTTAAATCAACAGTATCTTTCTAGAAGTGTTTGCTAAACATTAAAACCAGTTATAAGATTTTAGAACAAAGTTATTTATTTCATATTTTCGTACATGCTCATAAGTATTAAGAATGCATAATACATCTTAAAAACTGGCCAAGAAATAACTGCTTACATTTTATTCTGAATTTTTTTATAAAAGTATATTTTAGACTGAAAGCCAATCTCCAGGAGTGCTGACAGACCTGAGAGCAAAGGTAAGAACATCTGCTCCAAGGAACCCACCTGGAGCCGTCTGGACACAGGACCCTAGGAGCAGTTAGGGACAGGAGACTTCCAGTTTCTGCCTGTGCCCGGAGTTGACTCTGTGACACAGTTCTCTGTACCCAGATTCCCCTGGGAGAAAACTGTTCACCAGGAGTGCTAACACACAGGCTTATAGGAGTGTCAAGCCACTAACACCATATGGTGAGAGGCAAGATTTGGATTTAAAATCACATCTCATGATGATAGAGGACATTAACTAGGACAAAAATAACTCCTTCAAAGAAATACAGACAACATGGGTAAACAAGTAGAAGCCCTTAAGGAAAAAAAAATCCCCTAAAGAATTATAGGAAAACAAAACAAAACAGGTGAAGGAATTGAACAAAACCACCAAGGATCTATAATTGGAAACAATAACAAAATCACAAAGGGAGATAACCCTAGAGTTAGAAAATTTGGGAAAGAGATCAGGACTCACAGACACAGGCATCACAAACAGAATATAAGAGATAGGAAAGAGAATCACAGGGGCAAAAGATAAACAGAAAACATTGAAGCAATAGTCAAAGAAAATGTAAAATGCAAAAAGCTCCTATTCCAAATCATCCAGGAAATCCAGGAAACAGCGAGAAGATCAAACCTAAGGATAATATGTATAGAAGACAGTAAACATTCTCAATTTAAAGGCCTAGTAAATATCTTCAACAAAATTTTAGAAGAAAACTTCCCAAACCTAAAGAAAGAGATGCCCATAAACATACAAAAAGCCTACAGAACTCCAAATAGATTGGACAGGAAGAGAAATTCCTCTTGTCAGATAATAGTCAAAACAGGAAAGGCACAAAACAAAGAAAGAAAATTAAAAATAGTAAGGATAAAAGCTCAAATAACATAAATAACCTATTAGATTTATATGAGATTTCTCACCAAAGACGATGAAAGCAAGAAGACCCTGGGCAGATGTCACACAGACCCTAAGAGAACACAAATGCCAGCACAGGATACTATATCCAGCAAAACTCTCAATTAACATAGATGGGCAAACCAAGATATTCCATGACAAAACCAAATCTATACAATATATTTCTACAGATCCAGCTCTACAAAAGATAATAGATGGAAAACTCCAACACAAGGAGGGAAACACCCTAGAAAAGGCAAGGAAATAATCTTCTTGCCATAAACCAAACAGAGGAGAGACACACAACATAATTCCACTTATAACAACAACAACAAAAAAACAAAACAAAAAAAAACAGGAAACAACAAACACTATTCCTTAATATATTTTAACATCAATGGACTCAATTCCCTAACAAAATGACATAAAGTAACAGACTGGACATGTAAAGATGACTTAGCATTTTGCTGAATACAGGAAACAAACCTCAATAACAAAACCTGACACTCCCTCAGAGTAAAAAGCTAGAAAACAAATTTCCAAGCAACTGGTCACAAGAAAAGAGCTGCAGTAGCTACACTAATATCGAATAAAATCGTCTTTCAACCAAAAGTTGTCAAGAAAGATAAGCAAGGACACTTCATATTCATAAAAGGAAAAGTCCGCCAAGATGAACCCTCAATCCTAAATATCTATGTTCCAAATGCAAGGGCACCTACATTCATAAAAGAAAACTTACTAAAGCTCAAAGCACACATTGCACCTCACACAATAATAGTGGGAGATTGCAACACCCTATTCTGGTCAGTGGACAGATCATAGAAACAGAAATTAAACGAAGACTTAGAGAAACTAACAGAGCTTATGAACCAAATTGATTTTAAAAAAATTATAGAACATTTCATCCTAAAACAAAAGAATATACCGTCTTCTCCACAACTCATGATACATTCTTCAATAATGACCTTATAATCGGTCACAAAACAGGTCTCAACAGATACAGAAAGATTGAGATAATCCCACAAATCCTATCAGATCACCATGGATTAAGGCTGGTCTTCAATAACAGCAAAAATGACAGAAAGCCCACATACATATGGAAGTTGAACAATGCTCTACTCAATGATAACTTTGTCAAGGAAGAAATAAAGAAAGAAATTAAAGACTTTTTAGAACTTAATGAAAATGAAGGCACAACACACCCAAACTTATGGGACACAATGAAAGCTTCCCTAAGAAGAAAACTCATAGCTCTGAGTGCCTCCAAAAAGAAACTGGAGAGAGCATACATTAGCGTCTTTACACCACACCTAAAAGCTCTAAAATGAAAAGAAGCAAATACACCCAAGAGGAGTAGAAAGGCAAGAAATAATCTACTCAGGGTTGAAATTACCATGTAGAATCAAAAAGAACTACAAAGAATCAACAAAACCAGGAGCTGGTTCTTTGAGATAATCAACAAGATAAATAAACCCTTAGCCAGACTAGCCAGTGGACACAGAGAATGTATCCAAATTAACAAATCAAAAATGAACAGGGAGACATAGCAAGAGAATCTGAGGAAATTTTAAAAAAATCATCAGATCCTAGTACAAAATCTTATATTCAATAAAACTGGAAAATGTGGATGAAATGTACAATTTTCTATACAGATAAATGAGGATCAGATGAACCATCTAAATAGTCCCATAACTCCTAAAGACAGTTATTAAGTCTCCCAATCAAAAAAACCCCTGGACCAGCTGTGTTTAGTGCAAAATTCTACCAGACCTTCATAGAAGATCTCATAGCAATACTTTTCAAACTATTCCATAGAATATAAACAGAAGGAACACTACCCAATTCCTTCTATGAAGCCACAGTTACACTTATATCTAAACCACACAAAGACCCAGCAAAGAGAACTTCAAACCTATTTCCCTTATTAATATTGATAGAAAAATACTCAGTAACATTATTGCAAATCAAACCTGAGAACACATGAAAACCATCATCTATCATGGTCATGAAAACAGGATCCCCATCAGAGGAGTTAGAGAAATGTTTGAAGGAGTTGAAAGGGCTTGTAACTCCATTAGAACAACAATAGCAACCAATCAGAGCTCCCAGGGACTAAACCACTATCCAAAGACTACAAATGGACAGACCCATGGCTCCAGCTATATATATATATATATATATATATATATATATATATATATATATATATATATAGAGAGGATAGCCTATTGGGCACCAATGGGTGGAGAAGTCCTTGGTCCTGCCAAGTCTGTAACCACAATGTAGGGGAATGTCAGGGCAGGGAGGCAGGGAATGTTGGGTAGATGTGAGGGGGAACACTCTTAGAAGAAGTGGGTGGGGTGATGGGATAGGGGTTTATGGA
Organism: Rattus rattus; assembly: GCF_011064425.1. Classification (NCBI taxonomy): domain Eukaryota; kingdom Metazoa; phylum Chordata; class Mammalia; order Rodentia; family Muridae; genus Rattus; species Rattus rattus. Next base: position 45,238,898 of record NC_046168.1, on the reverse strand, counting down.
ATGGAAACCTGGAAAGGGGATAGCATTTGAAATGTAAATAAAAATATTGATTGAAAAATAAAAATAAAAAGGAAAAATAAAATAGATTTGCAATAATAATAATAAAAAAGTAGGCTTCATCCCAGGGCTGCAGGGAGCGTTCAATATAGAGAAATCCATCAACTTAATCCACTATATAAACAAACTGAAAGAAAAAAAAACACATGAACATCTAATTAGATGTTGAGAAAGCATTTGACAAAATTCAACAGCCCTTCATGTTAAAAGTCTTCAAAAGATCTGGAATTCAAGGCTCATACTTTAACATAGTAAATGCAATATACAGCAAACCAGTAGCAAACAATAAACTAAATGTAGAGAAACTTGAAGCAATCCCACTAAAATCAGGGATTAGACAAGGCTGCCCACTCTCTCCCTACCTATTCAATATAGTTCTCAAAGTCCTATCCAGAGCGATCAGACATCATAAGGAGGTCAAAGGGATACAAATTGGAAAGGAAGAAATCAAAATATCACTATTTGCAGATGACATGAAACTATACTTAAGTTCCACCCCAAAAGTTCCACCAGGAAATTACAACTCTGATAATCAACCTCAGCAAAGTGGCTGGATAAGAAATTGTCTCAAGCAAATCACTAGCCTTCCTCTACACAAAAGATAAATAGACTGAGAAAGAAATTAGGAAATCAACACCCTTAACAATAGTCATAAATAATTAAAAAAAAAAACCCAGTGTGACTCTAACCAAGCAATTGATAGATCTGTACGACAAGAACTTCAAGTTTCTGAAGAAAGAAATTGAAGAAGATCTCATAAGATGGAAAGATCTCATTGGCAGGAAAAATATTGTACAAAGGGCCTTCTTGTCAAAAGCAATCTATACATTCAGTGCAATCCCCATCAAAATTCCAACACAATTCCTCATTGAGTTAGAAAGAACAATTTGCAAATTCATTTGGAATAGCAAAAAAAGAAAAAAGAAAAAAAAAAGAAAAGAAACCAGGATAGGGAAAATTATATTCAACAATAAAAGAACTTCTGTGGGAAATCACCACCATCCCTGACCTCAAGTTGTATTACAGAGCAATAGTGATAAAAACTGTTTGGTATTGGTACAAAGACAGGCAGGAAGATCAATGGAATAGAATTAAAGACCCAGGAATGAACTCACACACACCTACGGTCGATTTACCTTTGAGAAAGGAACTAAAACCATACCGTGGGAAAAAAGCATTTTCAACAAATGGAGCTGGTTTAGCTGTCAGTCAGTGTGCAGAAAAAAGCTAATTAATTCATTCTTATAGCCCTGTACAAAGCACAAATCCAAGTGGATCACGAACCTCCATATAAAACCAGATACACTCAAACTAATAGAAGAAAAGGTAGAGAAGAGCCTTGAACACATGGCCACTGAGGAAAATTTCCTGAACAAAACACCAATGGTTCATACCCTATTATCAAGAATCAAAAAATGGGACCTGATAAAACTGTAAAATGTCTGTAAGACAAAGGACACTATCATTAGTATAAAAAGGAAACCAACAGATTGCAAAAAATCTTTACCAATCCTACATCCAATGGAGGGCCAATATCTAATATATACAAAGAACTCAAGAAATTAGACTCCAGAGAATCAAATATCCTTATTAAAATGTGGCACAGAACTAAACAAAAAATTCTCAGCTGAGGAATACCGAAAGCCTAAAAAGTACCTAAAGAAATCTTCAATATCCTTAGTCATCAGGGAAATGCAAATCAAAACAACACTGAGATTCCACCTTACAGCAGTCAGAATGGCTATGATCAAAAACTCAGGTGACAGCAGATGCTGGTGAGGATGTAGAGAAAGAGGAACACTCCTCTATTGTTGGTGGGATTGCAAACTGGTACAACCACTGTGGAAATCAGTCTGGAGGTTCCTCAGAAAATTGGACATAGTACTAGCTGAGGACCCAGCTATACCTCTCTTGGGCATATACCCAAAAGATACCCCAACATATAACAAGGACACAAGCTCCACTATGTTCATATCAGCCTTATTTATAATAGCCAGAAGCTGGAAAGAACCCATATGTCCTTCAACAGAGGAATGGATACAGAAAATATGGTCTATCTACACAGTGGAACACTACTCAACTATTAAAAATAATGACTTTATGAAATTAATAGGCAAATGGATAGAACTAGAAAATATTGTGATGAGGTAATCCAATCACAAAAAACCACACATGGTATGCATTCTCTGATAAGTGGATATTAGCTCAAATGTTCAATTACCCAAGTTACAATCCATAGACTGCAAGGTGATAAGAGCCTGTCATAACTGTCTCCGCAGAGGATCTGTCAGAGCACAACAAATACAGAGGTGAATGCTCACAGCCATCCTTTGAACTGAGAACAGATTCCCCTTTGGAAAAGTTAGAGAAAGGATTGAAGAAGCAGAGGGGGTTCACAATCCCATAAGAAAAACAATACCAACTAATCAGAGCTCCCAAGGACAAAACCACCATCAAAAGACTACACATAGACAGACCCATGGATCCAGCTGCATATGTAGCAGAGGATGGCCTTGTTGGGCACCAATTGGTGGAGAAGTCCTTGTTCCTTCCAAGGCTGGAACTGGGAGTGTAGGGAAATGTCAGGGCAGGGAGGCAGGAAGGAGTGGGTAGATGGGTGGGAAAAAACCCTCATAGAAGAAGGGGGAGGGGCAATGGTGTAGGGGGTTTATGGATGGGAAACTGGGAAAGGGGATAACATTTGAAATGTAAATAAAAAATATTCAATACAAAAAGTGAAGAAGTCATTCTAGAATTAAATAATACTATAATTGAAATTAGCCATCTGATTGACATGTTAAATGATAGACAAGACTGAATGATAAAGAAAAAATGCATGCACAAAATATTTGGATAGAAGTATGAAATGCAAAACAACTTAAAGTAGATAATACATGTAAGATTTGGTAAATACAAAAAATTATATTTTACAAATATTGTGATTGTTTATTTTGAATCAACTTTCTTAGGAACCAGATCTTTTTTTTTTTTAAAGATTTATTTATTTTATTTATAGATGGTTGCAAGCCACCATGTGGTTGCTGGGATTTGAACTCAGGACCTCTGGAAGAGCAGTCAGTGCTCTTAACCACTGAGCCATCTCTCCAGCCCTTGAATCAACTTTCTTTTGGTAAAAAATTGTCAATTGTTTTTGGGTGTTTTGGTTCATCTATAAAAACCAAACTTCTTAGAATCACACATATTTAAAACTCAAATATGGCAAAATAGAAAAAAAAATAGAGTTTCATCCAGGAAGTATTAATAGGAATATGTAAAATTATAAATGTTTGGCTAGTTGATTCTGCATGGTGTCCTTTATTCTATTAATTATAACCAACTGATTCATGTGTATGTATGTGAGAGTTTTCTAGTGCTTAGCCAAAGTTTCTCAAGCATGGTATTGTTGATGCTTGTGTTATTTAAAACTGGAAGGGTGCTTTGACATTCTAGACACTGGGCTTCACTCCTGTCATTTCAAGGAGGAAAGTGCAATGATTTTCCATTTCCATTGAGATCTCTCTTCCCTAATTGCCCCCTGAGGAGCCAGTTGTCAGTGAGGATTTCCACCAAATCTTGCATAATGATTAAAAATGGAGAAATCAAGGCATCTAAGGAAAAGGTCACCGTATAATCGCCTCTTACTGAAACAAATAGAAGTAATGGAAACACTCTATCTTCTTCATTCCCCTCAATGAGTTTTCTCAGTCCAGAAGAAAGGGCTGCACTGAATTAAACTTTATGATAATGAGCTTTTGTTTTGTCAAAAGGAATTAAGTTGAAGCCTTTAATTTTACTTTTTTTTTTCTTGGAGATACTTTTGTAAATAAGGTTTATTTTCATTTGTCTTTATCAAGGACTTGAGAAATACATATTTTCAAATAAAAGGACATTCTGTGTGTGTGTGTGTGTGTGTGTGTGTGTGCGTGTGTGTGTGTGTGTGTTTTCTGTCTATCTTTGTGTGTGAAAATTGGTGATTCTCAAGACAGAAGTCTCCATTTCTTCTTTTTTGATGTAAATATCTAGGAAATGATTCTCTTGTAATTAATACATTTAACAATGTATCCTAGATTGGTATAGACTAAGACACCAAATGTTCTTTATTAAAAATTAATTATTTACATATGAGGTTTCACATCATTAACTAATTGCAAATAGACCAATTGCAATAAGAGTTATTGTGGCCAGTATAACATGATTATCCAGCCACCTACCGAATGTTAGCTATCATCTTGCCAGTGTAATAAACTCTGTTTATATAGACAATTGCATTGCAGCAGCTTTGATGCATGTTTCCAGGCAATTCCTAATTTACAAAGAGAACAATAATATTTATAATTTTAAATAATTTCTCTTTCAAATTTCACAGATGGATGTCAGATATCCAAGAAAATATTTCAGATAACTAAATAACTCAGAAAATGAAAACCGTGAAAAAAAACTAAAGTAATTGGAAAGGGAATATATTGTCCTAATTGGGTAGTCATCTGTGATCACATTTCGTTTGGGTCACTGTAAATTGTATTAGATAAACTTTGTAAAAAGGACTGTGTGCTAAAGTAGCGAAGCAAAATTAAGGGGTAATGTTGTCAATGTATAATATTTTACAAACAGGATTCTTTATCTTTAGGCTTATCATGCTTAAATTTGAAACAATAAGAAAGACTACAGTGTGAATTAGCATCACAAATCTATTTAAATTATTTTCATTCACCAATCTATTAGCGATTATTTATTACAGAGAAAAGTAAGCCCTTTATATAGGTTTAGTTAATAATTCCTTGAGGTAATTTCTTTAAAAAATTAGTAAATGACCTTTTTAAACGCACATAAAATTTTATTTCCTCAAAGATGTGGAAAATTGTCAGCAGGATTCTTTCGTGACAATGGCTGTGAGGGTCCCTGTTTTAAGAGAGGTTCTGGACTGAGTGTGAATTAAAATTTGTCATGGTTTAAGCTGGTAGATTACATTGACATAAAATTGGATATATTTTAGCTTCTAGTATAAATTTAAATAAAATCGAACTGATACTTTTGTGAAAAATGCATAATCATTCAGAAAATTGCGATTGTTAAATTTCAAATGTCTTGCAGAACCTGGTGACAACGCCTTTAATCCTAGCACCAGCAAGATAGAGGCAGGCAGATCTCTGTAAGAAACAGTGAGATCCTAGCTTATAAAAGTACAAATCCTGAATTTATAATTCATATGGTGAACCGTGTATATATATATTGTATGTAGTCATTACCTAAAGTATTTTAAGATTGAGATACATTCTTTTTTTATATTTTTTCCATCTTTATTAAAATAGGTATTTTTATTTACATTTCAAATATTATTCCCTTTCCTAGTTTCCAAGCCAACATCCCTCTAACCCCTCACCTTCTCCTTCTATATAGGTGTTCCTCTCCCCATCCTCCACCCATTACCACCCTCCCCGCCAACAATCACATTCACTGGGGGTTCCAGCCTTGGCAGGACCAAGGGCTTCCCCTTCCACTGGTGCCATTACTAGGCTATTCTTTGCTACCTATGAGGTTGGAGCCCAGGGTCAGTCCATGTATAGTCTTTAGGTAGTGGCTTAGTCCCCGGAAGCTCTGGTTGGTTGGCATTGTTGTTCATATGGGGTCTCGAGCCCCTTCATCTCTTTTAGTCCTTTCTCTGATTCCTTTAATGGGTGTTGTTGTAAAAATATAAAAATAAAAAAGTATGGTTGTCTTTTACCCCGCTAGGTCCTGCACCATGGTGCCCCAAGATATCTGCTAGATATCTTGGCGGAAACATATCCCCACTCCTTGGTGGCCCAGTGTCTCTTGCCGCCACACACTTTCCTATACTCAAACCCTCACCTAAAAGAACACACAACACAATAATCTTTGACCCAATTGATAAGATATAATTGCCCACTTAAACATACAAAGTCCGGTACCATCCATCCCTTAGGAACATTAATAACACCCTGTAAATACACAGAGCAGAATCTTAACGTCACCTGCCATTGCTTCTCACTCTCTCCTCTCTCCTGTCTTTCCTTTCTGATCCAGTCTACTCCTCTTCCTTCAAACTTCTCTCCCACCCATCCTTCCTTCTCCTCCAATGACAGTCCTCCTTCTATCCTGTACCTGCCCCTCAACTGTACTTTACAAATTCAATGGGGAGGTGGTTCTGGTGAAGTCACCTGAGTTCTGAGTACTGACTAGGCAGCTGTCCTTGGGGCAGTGGAATTTGAAAATTTCCTGAACAAAACACCAATGGCTTATGCTCTAAGATCAATTATCAACAAATGGGATCTCATAAAACTGCAAAGCTTCTGTAAGGCAAAGGACAGTCTTGTTAGGATAAAACAACAACCAACAGATTGGGAAAATACCTTTACCAATCCTACAACAGATAGAGGCCTTATATCCAAAATATACAAAGAAGTCATGAAGTTAGATGACAGGGAGACAAATAACACTATTGAAAAATGGGGTTCAGAGATAAACAAATAATTCACAGCTGAGGAACATTGAATGGCTGAGAAGCACCTAAAGAAATGTTCAACATCTTTAATCATAAGGGAAATGCAAATCAAAACAACCCTGAGATTTCACCTCACACTAGTCAGAATGGCTCAAGTCAAAAACTCCAGCAACATCAGACTCTGGCAAGGATGTGGAGAAAGAGGAACACCCCTCCAATGTTGGTGGGATTGCAGACTCGCACAACCATTCTGGAAATCTGTCTGGAAGTTCCTCAGAAAATTGGACATTGAACTACCTGAGGACCCAGCTACACCTCTCTTGGACACATACCCAAATGATGCCCCAATATATAACAAAGACACATGCTCCACTATGTTCATAGCAGCCTTATTTATAATAGCCAGAAGCTGGAAAGAACCCAGATGCCCTTCAACAGAGGAATGGATACAGAAAATGTGGTACATCTACACAATGGAATATTACTCAGCTATCAAAAACAATGACTTTATGAAATTCATAGGCAAATGGATGGAACTGGAAAATATCATCCTCAGTGAGGTAACCCTAGCACAGAAAGACACACATGGTATGCACTCATTGATAGGTGAATATTAGCTCAAATGCTCGAATGACCCTAGATGCACAGAACACATGAAACTCAAGAAGGACAAACAAAATGTGTTTTCTCCACTCCTTCTTTAAAAGGGGAACAATAAGACCCTTAGGAGGGTATAGGGAGGCAATGTTTAGAACAGAGGCAGAAGGAACACCCTTTCAGAGGCTGCCCCACATGTGGCCCATATATATACAGCCACCAAACTAGGTAAGATTGATGAAGCAAAGAAGTGCAGGCTGACAGGAACCGGATGTAGATCTCTACTGAGAGACACACCCTGAATACAGCAAATACATAGGCGAATGTCAGCAGGAAACCACTGAACTGAGAACAGGAACCCCGTTGAAGGAATCAGAGAAAGGACTGGAAGAGATTGAAGGGGCTCGAGACTCCATATGAACAGCAATGCTAACCAACCAGAGCTTCCAGGGACTAAGCCACTACCCAAAGACTATACATGGACTGACCCTGGGCTCCAACCTCATAGGTAGCAATGAATAGCCTAGTAATGGCACCAGTGGAAGGGGAAGCCCTTGATCCTGCCAAGACTGAACCCCCAGTAAATGTGATTGTTGGGGGGAGGGTGGTAATGTGGGGAGGATGGGGAGGGGAAGCCCATATATAAGGGGAGAGGGAGTGGTTAGGGGGATGTTGGCCCGGAAACCGGGAAACGGAATAACAATTGAAATGTAAATAAGAAATACTCAAGTTAATAAAGATTTAAAAAAATCTGCTTAAGGTCTTTTTTGTTTTCTTCCTCTGTTCTTTTTTTTTTAGGTTTGAAAATTACACAAACCACAGAAATATCAATCACACACACACACACACACACACACACACACACACACACACACGTACCTATTCTACTAAGACTGACTTATTTTGCTTAACATGTTTTTCTGTCGCATTATTTCTCTGAAGAAATCATTTTTCTTTGAGGTTCAATAAAATCTGAGTGTGTCTACATGGCTATCTTAAAAAAAAAAAAGCTATTCACTACTTTGTGACTTACTAGTTGCTTTTACTATTGTTGTGGTGCAGCAATTAAATATGTACATACTATTGTGATAGCATTTAGAATAATTTGGGTATAACCCCAGGGGTGCCATAACTTGGCCATATATTAATGTTGTGGGTTTTTTTTTATTTATTTTGCTTTTTATTTAAGAAGTTTTCCTATTGATTTTCATAGTGTTTGGAGAATTTTAAGCTTCTGTCAGCCGTGAATAAATATTCCTCTCTCCCCATGGACTTTATCACAGCATTTTAAACTCATTTTAATATGGATTGAAGACAGCAATATGATTTCATTCTTCTATATGTGAACACCCTTGTTTCTTATATATTCATCAAAAATTAGGTGACTTGAGGGCCAGACAGATGGTTCAGAGGTTCAGAGCACTTGTTGTTTAAAAGTGCTTTAAAAAAAAGAGATGGATATGATCAACATATATGGTAGTCTGAAGGAATAAAAAAATATTTTTTAAATCAGAAATAGCACCAATAAATAACTTGATGGTGCAATTCAAACACTTGGAAAATGAAACCCAACTCTGAAACAAAAGTCAGAGCCAAAAATAATGAAAGAATCAGCACATCAAAGAACTTGTGCTTTGAAAATATAAAAAATATCCACAGACCTCTCTTTCACCCCAGCTGTTGCATCTACAGCATAATTACTACACCTGAAGCTCAAGGGGACATTGCAGAAATAACAGGATCAACATTTTTTATGTTTTCAGGTTAAGAATAAATACCCTTTGTATATTGTTTAGGTCTTGATTTTGCACATTATTAAAATTGATTTTACATGTTTCTATTATAAACCGAAAATAAATATTCCTGTTGAAATTTTTGCAGTGGAAGTTGACTAGAATAAATTTAGGTCCTAAAAATCTGTCTTTTTTTTTAAAGATTTATATATTTATTTTTATGTATATGAGTACACTGTCACTATCTTCATGCATACCAGAAGAAGGCATCAGATCCCATTATAGATAGTTGTGAGGCATCATGTGGTTTCTGGGAATTGAACTCAGGACCTCTGGAAGAATAGTCAGTGTTCTTAACCACTGAGCCATCTTTCTAGCCCATGTCATTTATTAAGACAACAAACATAACTGAAATGTTCTGTTTCCTTGTAGATCAACATGTTTCAGAGATTCATGATGTTTGAAATACATTTCTTCAATATTTTTCTGTTTGTTGCTATTAATCACAGTGTTTTCTTGATGTAATCAGTACCATGCAAGAGAATAGGAATTGAAATAAGCTACAAGATAAACAGAATCATAGGTAGAAGAATATCAGTGTGAGAAAAGTTAAAAATTTCCCTGTAATTCTCGATTCTCTCCCTCCTCATCCTACCCCATCTCTCAATCTCTCTCTCTCTCTCTCTCTCTCTCTCTCTCTCTCTCTCTCTCTCTCTCTCTCGCCTTACATCTCTCTGGCACCTACTCATCCTCTGTATCTCTTAACTGATTATATAGTGATTATATAGAAAATAAAATAGAGACATTAAAGGTCAACATAATGGATTTTACTGTAACCATTCCTATAGCCTAATGATGGGTTTTATATCTTCAGAAAGTATTTTGAAACAACAGTTACACTCTAAACTAACCTGATTTCATTTTACTGAATGAAGTATTTTGGTTAACATTAGGAATGTGACACTTTGTACAAATTTTGTTTTATTTTAATATCAATGCCAAGGACATAGTCTGATACATGCAAAGTAAAAGGATGTTATACTTTATCATTTAACCAAGATTTCAACTACGTTCATGTGAAGTTGATGACTTTGTTACAATAGGAAAGAATACATCATTAAAGAAGTATGTATCTTTGTACTGTATTCTGACAATTAATAAGGTATAGATCATCTTTGGATCTTATCTATTGTGATATAGATTCGCTTCAGCTAAGATTTAAAAAGAAATTAAAACATAAGCTGTTGATATGTTAGGGAATCAGTAGTTTCCATAATTTATAAGTATAGTATTTTATCAAATAACTAGAGAGCTTCTTGATCTGGGTAATTACAAGCAAAAGAGCACAGAAATTCACTTTGGTAAAGTGCTGAAATTTAAGACTTGGTATTTGCAAATGCATAAAAGCCCAGTACTCTGAAGACTAAGACAAGATGATAATAATTTGAAAGTCATCCTCGGATATGTAGTCTGGGATCTAGACCAAGAAAAATCCACTGAAATAATATGATAATAAGATAGCAAGAAGTGATGGTCAGCCATTGTGTGTGTGTCACATAACCACTTTAAAAAAACTGACAGACACTGTGAATACCTTACTGGGTCTGCACAAGAACAGGTGCATCAAGGTGAAGAAAGCACAGAGGAAGGGTTCAAAGGGCCCCATCCTCACAGAGGACCCGAATGCTATCGGTAGATTAAAAGAGAAGGGAAGCCATTGCCTTCACTTTTAAACCCACCTGTATGCCCCAAAGTCCAGGCTCCAGTGGATACTTCTAATCCAGTGGTCACACTAAGGACACTAACTAAACTAAATTGGTCATGAAACAAAACGCAAAGTCAAGAATCTGGGAAACTGAGTCATAGTGATGAAGCAGTGAGGCTTCTATGGAATTCGAGGAGGATAAAAGGGTGGATGACGAGAGTGAAGAGAATTCATTATAAATGCATATAAAATAAACAACAATATTTTGACATAACCCTCAACCATCATATAAATATCAAGTCACCCCTGTGGAGGTGACTTTTGCTGAGACTCCTAACAATGGGAGATATGGATCCTGGAGTAGCTACTTCCTGTAGCCAGGCTGGACTCCCAGTGGAGAGATAAGGGCAGCATCCCACCCACAAAACCCTTCAACCCAAAATGTGTCCTGCCTACAAAATGTGAACAGACAAAGATAGAGCAGAGATAGAGAATGTCCTGCCCATGACTGCTCCAAATTGAGACCCACACCATGGGTAAGTACCAATCCCGGACATTTTTTGCACCCTAGTCCTCCTTGTAAATTGTCTGGTCTTTTTTTCCCCCTTTCAGGACTTCTTTTCTCCAAAGCCAAGGCTTTATTTTGTGGCTAAGAGTTCACATCAGAATTAATATTAACAACGCGATGGGCGCTCTTCATGTTGTTAGAAGTTGGTTAATCCTTGACACCATTAACGATACTCTATTATGCCTGCAGACAGTAGCCTTGCATAACTGGCCTTTCATAGGCTTCACCCAGAAGCCAATGGAAACAGATACAAAGACCAACAGTCAAATATGAGATGGAACTTGGGAAGTCTTGTGAAGGAGTTGAGGGAAGGACTGAGGGGATAGGGTCTCCACAGGAAGACCAATAGCGTTAATTAACCTGGACCCTTGGAGGCTCCCAGAGACTGAAGCACCAACTAAAGAGCAAGCATGGGATAGACTTAGGATCCCTGCACATATGTAACAATCATACATCTTGGTCTTCATGCAGGTCCCACAAATACTTTAGCGGGGGTTGTCCCTGAATTTGCTGCCTTCCTATTCCCCTATCCTCAATGGAAAGGATGATCCCAGTCCTTCAATGACTTGATGTATTGAGTATGTGTGTGTGGGTGCGAGTGAGTGAGTGATGATGGTGATACCCAGGGGCATCTCCCCATTTTCAGATGACAAGGGAAAGGGGGAATGGTAGGGGGATCTGTGTAAGGGATTCTGGAAAAAGAGGAAGGCAGATGTTGGGATGTAAAGTGAACACATTTTTAAAAACCAAGACCCCTTCTTTATCATTTGTTTTGTTCTAGTTATAGATGTGATTTAATTTACAATGTTAGCATAGCTATCTGAATTTGTACCTGATATGTGTGTTACAATTATTTACTACACTTTACACATTTAGCAAGGATCAAGTTGTGTGACTGCTGTGTCCCTTGTGCATTAGTAGGTGGCAGAACAGAGAACCTTTATCTATGCTCGATGTTCTGACCTATGAACATCTGAATGATTAATAGCATAACATTCTCTGAAAAGGATGAGTCTGAGATGATCACCAGAAACCACCATGGGGCCTGGAAAGAGAATTACTCTGAGATCACCACCAGCCTGGTGCTGTGAGGGCATAGGAAGTGGCAGACTGGGCCAAGACAACTCCTGTCCAGCGTCATAATGCACAGGTGAGGCATAGCACTACTGAGAACATTCATGGGACATCCCCAGACACCCAGAGACCCTCACCACTAAGAGAGGCAAGTAAGTGGTGGACAAATGGAAGAACAAACAGAAGAATGTGAGTACAACGGAGAGAGGAAAAACTGGAGTCTTCAGTGTGAATAGTAGGTGATGACACCTGGAACCATTGTGGTGCCCTAACTTGTGCAGTCACTAAGGGTCATGTCTGAGTCCCTGGCCCTTCAGTATCAGGAGTCTGTTACCACCAAAGGAGAGATAGATAACCTTGGTCTAGGCTGTCACCTGAGACATGCTGATGTCTGAGGCTATGCAGAAATGGCCCTACCCCTTATCTGGGCATCCTGGAGGCATGAGAGGGGGAGTGCTCATACTGTTCTAGCCAGCTGTAGTATTAGGAGAAGTGACCCACACATTGTGTTTGTTTCATGTGAACCAGTTTGAAGAAAAAATTGTGGGAGAACTGGCTCTAACACTGTCTCCCATGTGGTGGCTGGGTTAAGAGAGAGATATCCCCTCCTTACTTGCTCCTCACCCTCTGAAACAAAAGAGAGACCTGGCCCCTGGATCAGGGGAATAGGACAGCTTGTCCTGACCCTCATGAACTTCAGCACTCAGAAAAATAGGCCCTCCAACTCTCCTGGGCAGCATAGTAGAGCTGACCCTGGTGTCAGGAGTTTGGGTGAGCCAGCCCCAGTCAGCATGGGAGAACCAACCCTGCCTCTTGTATGATGGAGGGAGAGATCCCATTCCCTCCCTCATCTCTTGACATCTATGGCAAATAGGTAGGAGATCTGGCCCAGGGGTCATGAGAGTTGGAGAACTGGCCATATCCTTTCCCAGCTGCAACAACACTCAGAAGAATGGGCCCTGCACTTTGCCTAGGCAGCAGGATCTAGCTATCACTGGTTACTAGAGATTTCTGGTGAGCCAGCCCAGAGGGTGTGAGAGTGGTAGAGTTGATGGGCTGACCAATTCAGATACCTCTGAGGTCCAAATCCAGGGCTTTGAAGTGACCTATCATAACAACTACCACATTGATAAACTGCTGGAGTATTACATGTTCTCCATGACACGGGGCAACAAGCTATTGGATAGATGTTTCAAAAGGTCTATTATTGAAGTCAGAGGCCTAGTTCCAGACCAAGTCATTGGAAGAAACATTTGTAAGCAAAGATATGTAGACAAAAGGGTCTGCTGTGGAACACAGTGTGACACACTACAGCTTCCACAGGAAGATTTCTTTTATTCTCTTGTTGGGGGAGGTTGCAATGGTGGAGAACAGTATGGGGTGGAGGGGATGAGCAGGATTGGGGTTCATGATGCGAAATTCACAAAGAACCAATAATCAAACAAAAAGAATCAAGCCAATAGCAAACTTTCAGACTAGAACAAGGTCTGCTTACAATTTACAAGTATACAACAAATGAGAGACCCATTATTTTTCTCTCTTTTTGAGTTTTCCATGTTATGAAACATCTGATTTAGAGATATGGGATGATATAAGGTGATACTCCATCACAGAGAAAGAGATTTCTCACAAGTGGATTTTGCTGGCCTCTCACTAATAATACAGATCCTAGTAGAGAATTGCCAGCCCCTTCCCAAGTTAGGAGGGCTTATTTATAAAAATCCACATATTTCTTGATGTAGTTTCTCTTAGAGAATGATTATTATTGCCTTGCATTCTGGAATTGGAGCCTATACTCCTCCCAAAACAAGGATATATCTAATTGATTAATTTGTCCTCTACACACAAACTACAAATATTGCATGGCAGGTGCCTTATAAATATTTCTTGGCTGAATAAATAACTATGGCCTTTGCTCTCTTGGTTTATATACTCCAAAAATTCATGAAAGCCTTTGGAGACAATTTTTCCTAATGAACCTGCAAACCCATTACTATGATTACTTTTATAAATAATTCACCTTTCAAATTTAGGTTCATTGTATACCCATTGAAAATATTTGCCACTTTAAACCAATCGCTTAGAATTAGCTCAGTAATTTAATGTATAGAAGCATATTTTATCAGATTTGTTCATTCTCATTTATTATTCAATGTTCAGTAAATATTTATACACTACACTCCCATCTGGTGGTAAATACTGGTTTATATTTTTTATGAAATTGTATTCTTGTTACCATTTCATCCTATTTAAGATATGAAAGTATCTTTAATCCAAAATATACCTAACAAACAATAGTTTTCTTATGAACTTTTTCCGATAAATTTATTTTCCTTCAGATCTGTAATGCTCGAAGATGACCTGTCTTTATGATAAATACTTATTTTTATGATCCTCAGAATTCAAATGGTCTGAGACTTGAACTGGATTCAGTTTCTCATGTTTTTATCATTTCTTTGTTGAGGACTGCTAGACAGTCATTTTCATGCTAGACATATAAATATGAGGTATATTCATGAACAACTTATTTTGAATCATAACTGCTGCTGATAGACACCTTCTTACAGCACTGACCACAACTTTCCCAGATATGAATTTCAGGATTCAAACAGAACTTAGGTCTCTTATGGATGGAGGCAAAGCATACTCTGAACAAAACAGATGCATGTGTGGAATGCTGAAATTAATTTCTTTTTGATCCATCCAAGTTTGGTAACATGACAGGTAAGATTGGGCAATGGTAACTGAGAGAGAGGGAGAGAGAGTGGAAAAGGGAAAGGAAGTGGAGAGGGAGAGGGAGAGGGAGAGAAAAATTTATTCATGAAGTGGGGGAAAAAAGTCTATCAAGAATATGCCAAAACAAGTCAGCAGGCTTTGATGATCAACAGAGTATGCATCTCAACACAGAAATGACTGTGATGTTTTCTAGACTTATGCATCCCTTTCACTTTTATGCATAGAATTAAGTAAAGAAACAAAAAATCACATATTACATAATACAATATTATTTGTATCTATTGACAAAATTTATCTCCATACTATAAAGCTATAATGTGGAGTGTTGGACATAGACGTGCGATAATGTATTTGAAGAGTTAGACTTACATTTGATTTAGCATGCCAATGGATAGCAATGGAGCAGTGAGTGGCTCAAGCTTCTTCCACAGCAAGTTGTCTAGGTGACAGACACTGACTCAGGTTTTATTGATGACTTCCCACTCTATTTTAGTCCTGAAGATTTGATGTATTATACCTGAGCATAATGAACACTGAATGGCAGACATATCATATTCTTTCTCTAAATTCTGATCAAATAAATTCATTTGTGATCTTAGAAGTCTTGGAAAGTCCACATATATTACAAAAGATCAGATTTTCATTTTTTCACCTGTGAAAAATATGAGTATAAATTTAAACACACACAAGTTACTCTATATCAGTAAGATCAAGACTATACACTCATTCTATAACTTCAAAATATCTACTATACGATTGAAAGACAGTGAAACTGAAATAGCAACATGTTAGTTATGAAAATTGTTAAAATTTCTCTAAAAGGATGGCAAAACTACTAGATATTACTAGGAAATAACACTGAGAACAACTTTCATGGAATCTGTTAGGTGAATGAAATTTATTAAGCATCTCTTCCAGGATATAAAGGATAGACTTAGATATAGTCATACCCACAGTTAACAAACTTACTGGTTATGTATTCATTGCACAGAATGATGAGTTTTATAAGGTCATTTCCTTAGGAGCATATCCACCCCACATTCTCTTTTCTGCTTACATCTTTCATAGATTAAAATTAAATTTTATTTCATAATTTAGGGTTAAAGAAATAAAAGTCATCTGACTAAAACAATGTAATTCAAGATATAAAAATATTTTAAATACATCAGGTATCTTCCAAAACTTATTTCCCACTGTGCATTATAATTTTACCAAATAACAGTGACTTAATAGGTATTTATATAAAGATATATGATAACAATCTTGGGAAAGTGATGCTGACATCATGGGCTTTCAAGAATTCTTTTATTCACTTTAAGTGTCTAATGCCAACTGAATTAAAAAATCATAAGTAGATGAATTGTGGTGCTAGCTTATTTCCTCCTTGGATACTTGATTCATTCTATGTCCCAGGCCATGTGACGGCTTATTAACCCTTGAGATACATCTTATCCTAAAAGTCAAAATGAAAAATCTTATGGATAGATAGGTAGATAGATAGATGATAGGTAGATAGGCTATAGATATATGTAGGTCCATAGATAACAGAGTGATAGATTATATATGATAGATAGATGATGATAGGTAGATGGGTAGATACATAGACAGACCACAGACAGACAGAAAGACAGTAGGTAAATAGATGATAGATAAGTATATGTATATGAAGAGTTTGTATTATTTATTTGTGGTTCTGTCTGTTTTTCTTTTTTATTTTGTTTTCAGAGATAATGAACAGTGAGTAACTGAAAGGGATCTTTTGTAGATATCTACTATCCTCTCTGTTTAAAACTTACTGAGTTGAATTGTCTTACACAAGCAGAATTTATAATTCTGTGCCCTGGGTTACAATAATAATATTACAAATCACAGTGTATTTCACATTTAATTAGCTTCACATAACTTTCTGAGTGTTCCATTAACTTGTGTGCAAAAGCTTTATTGTTATGAGAGAAAAATAAAGAGAAAGCAAAGTAGAGGGAGCAATCAATACAAGGAAATATTATGAAGATGAGACATGTTGTGCACACCAAGAGTTCATCCCCAGCAGGGGCATTTAGAGAAGATTTTAGAACATCCAATTCAGAGTTTAAGAAATATTTATTCATCCTTGGGTTCTCATATCATTGGTTATAACACTTGTCTTCTCATGCTGTCCAACAAAAAATAAAAGACCAGATTCTTGCAACCAAAATACCAACAGGAGACAGTAACCTGGCAGAAAGTGTGCAGCACACACTGCTACATCTTACAGGAGGACTTAATCAATTAGTTTGTCAGTCACTGATGGTTGTCATGGAAATGTTGAAGCACACCATTGACCAGGAGGTTGTGAAATGTGTGCAAGGGATCTTTGATTTGCTAGAGAACACTTAATTTTACCTTGTAGGGTGAAATCAATTTGAATCATGATAATATGTTCCTTCTGCTGCTTTGCACTTGTATGTGAAGAGGGAAAAGTATTAATAATCAATCAAAAGATACCTACACTTTCTAGAGTCCTGCTTTGGTCACAACAGTCAGCTCAGCTCCTGGTTAGTATATGTTCTCCTATGTTGGTGGATATACTGGTTTTTGGTTAAGCTAAAGTGAGAACAAATGAGAACTGTTAATCTCATTCCCTTTGGCATAGCTGTTCAAGGAGCTTGTATTGACATTTTCAAACAGATTATGAGTGGTAATACATTCATAGAGAAGAGAATGAAAATCCTTTGTTCACTTTTACAAAAATAAGAATATTTTGTTGTTGTTGAAAATGAATGACATTATAACTACACTCCAGCGATCTGACAATGTGTTCCCCTGAGTTTTCTGCTTAAACACTAAAACTTAACACATCTGTGTTGATTATATATTGAAATTTTAAGTACTTTTGTTAAAATTTGAAAGGACTGTCTTATTTTTTAAAAAGATAATTATTACTTATCTGCCAATGACTTATGTCAAGAAATTTTTCTTTGCGTTTATGAAGTGAGCACTGTGAGTTACACATGTTAAGAGCTAAAAAGCAACAGGAAGGAGAAAAACAAATAGAGATAAATAATTTCCATTTTCAACTTTTATGTCTGTTCATAGTTTCATATAAAATGCTTATTCTGCCCATAAAGCTTCCTGCAATTAAACACCTACCACATCTGATAATTGCAACTCCTTACTGAGGACTCAGCACAGAGTAAATGCCTTACAATCCTGTTCACACCCCCAGTTGAAATAAATACATTCTCACTATTACAAATATCCATATATTTTTATTTTTCTAAAAAAAAATCTGTTTTCCTACCATTCCAAATTCCAAATTTTTATTTTTCAGTTTTTAACATATTAGCTAGAATTATTTGGTAAATACATGCTGGTTAAAATAATTAAAATATAAAGCTATGAGATATCTTAAGGTCATTATTTAAATTCATTTAATGAAATTAAAAACAGTTAACTAAAATATTTAAATAGTCTATGGGGATAAGGGTGTCAGGTATGTTCTATGTGGTTTTTTTTTTTCTTATTGTGTGTTATACACATCAATGTTCATAGCAATTGTATGATTCTTTTTATGTGAACCACGTGTCACTGGAATTATTTGGGCTCTAAACATAGAAGAAATGAGATGGTTTCTGATAAGATGATAACACAGTTGTGTTTTCAATGTTTGCATTGCATTTTAGGAAGTATGAAAATGAATATCATTCTCAAGTTGACACTTTGCTATGTGAAATTAGATTCAATGACAGTAATCTCTTTACCAAGTTAGAGACCCCCCATTAAATCCAAATATATCCCTAGAGATTATTAATTATAAACATGATGGTCTAGAGGTCAGTATAGATGGATGACAAGTGAGCCATACTTGACAACTTGTTTAGATTGAGATGACAACATTGAAATTAAAATTTATACTTGAAATGCCATGTGACAAAATATCACAGATGTGAGAAACAATCTTTTAAAATGACTGTAAAGCATCGCTTGCTACACTGGACAGGAGCACACAGAGCATCACTTCAACAATGTGTTTCTTCAGAGGGAAGAAATTTATATTTCACAGTCCAAAATTATTTTATTAATTAATTAGTTTATTTATTTACATCCTATATGCTGCTCCTGTTCCCTCCCTTACAGAATTCCTTCCCCAGCCCCATCTCCTTTTCCTTTGAGAAGATGTCCCCTATCTCCCCACCCTGAAATATCAGGAGAGGCTCTGACTGATTAGGCACACCTCCCACAGAGCCAGACAGGGAAGCCATGAAGACCAAGCTGCCTGACTGCTACTTATGTGATGTTACCTCTTCCAGCCTATGTATGTTTTTTTGGTCAGTGGCTCAGACTATGAGAACTCCCAGGGGCCTAGGTTTGTTAACTCTGTTGGTGTTCATGTGGGGTTCCCATTTACTCTAGGGCCTTCAATCCTTCCCCCAAATCTTCTCTGACCTCTGTCTAATGTATGGCTGTAAGTATCTGCATCTGTTTCAGTCCTCTGCTGGGTAAAGCCTCTCAGATTACAATTATGCTAGGCTCTCGTCTGCAAGCATAACAGAGTATCATTAGTAATGTCAGGGATGGGTGGTTGTACATGGGATGGGTTTCCAGTTGGACTGGCTATTAGTTGGTCTGTCTTTCCATCTCTACTCCATCCCTCTATTCTTTTGTCTTCCTCAGAGTAAAGCTTGACATTCTTTTAAACATGATTTAATGATAAATTTTGGGCCAAAAGTTATGTAGGTAGGTCGGTGTTCTCATTTCTCCACTGCGGGTCTTCCCTGGCTACAGGAGGTGACCTTTCCAGGTTCCATGTCTCCATTCTTGGTTAAAGTTAACTGCCTTGACTCCTGGGAGCCACTCTATCCCAGGTCTCTGGGACTTCCTAGAGATTCTCCCCTCACCCCTAACCCTTGGAGCTGTGATTGTTGAATATGTTTACTGGTTCTGTACTGGGAACCTTCATCCTTCTAGTCCTATTATTCTTAGGTTTGGTTTTTTTCATCGTGTCCCAAATTTCCTGGATATTTTATGTTAGGCACTTTTTCACCTCTGGCATTTTCTTTGATCGATGTATCCATTTCTTCTATGGTATTTCCTACACCTAAGATTATCTCTTCCATCTCTTATATTATGTTGGTGATGCATATGTCTGTAGTTTCTCTCTTTCCTAGGGTTTCTATCTCCATTTAGGTTTTCTTTATTGCTTCCATTTCTGTTTTTAGGTGTTGGACCATTTTATTCATTTCCTTTACCTGTTTGATTGCATTTCCAGTATTTCTTTAAGGGAATTATTTATATCTTCTTTAAAGGCCTCTATCATCATTTTGAGATGGAATTTAAAGTCGCAGTCTTGCTCTTCATGTGGGTTGGGATATCCAGGGCTTACTGTGTTAGGAGAACTGGCTTCTGATGGTACCATATTGTATTGCTTCTGTCAATTATCTTTCTAAGATTACCTTTTGACATTGTCTTCTGACATCTAGTTGTTTCTAAGGTTGGTTGGCCTGATGCATTGGAACAGACCTCCTGGGAGGTCGGAGCTGTATGACTCCAGTTTAAATAAACCTCTTGTATGTGTCCAGTTAGAGCTGACCTCCACGAATACAGGTAGAACTGTGGAAAGGGACATAGTGAGTGTTCCAGGACTCCTGCAAAACACTACACACAAATTAGCAACAGAAACTGAATTCAGAAGAAACTGATTGGCACAAATCTATGGAAGTCAGAAGAAGCAGCAGAAATGCCACCAGAAGATCTTTGGTGTGTTTCTCTCTACACAGTATCTATGAAGTCATGACAAGCAAATATCAGAGAGGTAAGCAAAGCAAACCAATGTAAGAATGTGTAGTCATAGGTACAGACTAGTGTCAACAAAGACCAACAAAACCAACAAGGAGAAACAATGCAAGAGCATTATCCAGTGTCTGTTGGAGTATACTTATACTCTTTCCAAATATCATGTGTCATGTCAAGTGTCAATCAAAACATTACATGCTCTTTCACGAGGCAGCTTCCAGAAGAACACTACATGTCTCTTCTCAGGAAAACATCATCTCACATGTCTGCTTTAGCAAAACATCCTCTCATAAAACAGCTTCCAGAAAATTGTCATATGACAACTATGTCTTCAGTGAAATCAGAAATTTTCCCTTTAGCTTCTGATCATGGTGTCATATAACATCAACATAAAAGTAACTAATATAGCCCATTTTCTTTTACCAACTATACATAAGCACTCATACACATGCTTGCCACACACACACACACACACACACACACACACACACACACACACACACACAAACACATGTACAACCACAACCCAATTAAAATACACTGTTTGAGTATAAAACTTAGGTATTTCTTTTTCTCAGTCTCAGATAATTTGTTTATTTTTTTATTATTATGTATATACACATGGTGTTTTACCTGCACATATGTCTGTATTCAACATGATCAAGAACAACACCTGGATAGCAAGAAGAAAGTGTCAGAACCACTGGTTGAAGGTAGAGCTGGTTTTGATCCTCCATGTGTTAGGAATTACACCTAGAGCATCTGAGAGACAGTAAGATGTATAAACTCTGATCCACTAAACTACACTCCAGTCCCCAGGTCTGGGATACTTCAGATACTAGTTTCAAGTTCCATCTGTGTTTCTGAAAACATTCTCACATCTTATTTTCCTTATGGCTTTCCACTATTTAAGAGAAAAATACAACGACAAAAAGTAACAATAACACATATGAGATATGCAATTACTTCAGCCCAGAGGAGTAGTCAAAGACATTACAGAAAGTGAGAATGGTCACACTAGTGGGATTTGTCATTTTCTTCAATTAAAGATGAGGAAGCAGGGATATCAGACTCTGTTACTTCAAATCAGACAGCTTTTAAGGAGATTCACACCCTACACTGTATCTCTAAGCCTCACTTACTCCTAACATTACCTTCACAAAGCCCACAGGACTCCCAATAGACACATATGCATCAACACAACATATATATTAACACAGGATGACAACAGACAAAGTAAACGTTTTGGTTAGATTGTTTTTGTTTTTCCTTTTTTTTCCTGAAAAGCATTCCAAAATTGACCTGTCAATCTTTGTAAGTATGAGCAATGACCTTGCATTGTCTAGGGAGATACTGGTTTAATTAAAGTGACAGACAAGGAAACAGTCCAGTTTTATAATTGATTAATTTACTGGAGACAAAGATTCACAAAATATTATTGGAACCTAAACAACTTGGTAATTATGAGATACTGGAGAAGAAAAAGGCAAAGGTCTCTCGGAAACTAAGAAAATGTTGGTTCTTTCATAAAAAAACTCTGTCAATTTTTTCAGTTCACGACCAGTGGGGATTTTTGCATTGATTACAAATGAGGTATTATCAAGACTGGGTTGAAAATCTCTTTCTTAAATCAGGAACTTCTCAGATAACAGAGTTTCCTAAGAGTCATTAGGATCCTAGAGTTGAACAAAGAATACTTAGTTTTGTGGGACAGTTATTCCTAGTTCCTAGTACTTGCTTTTTCTTTTTCTTAAAAATAAAGGAGGAGGAGGAGGAGGAGAAGGAGGAGGAAGATGACGACGATGACGACGACGACGATGACGACTATGACAAGACTAAGGCATTAATTATAGTTTGCATATCAATGTATAGCATATATCTATACTGTGCATGGAAATCTTATTTTCTGGGACAGAAGTTAATTTGGTCAATGGGCATGTGACAAAGCTTGGATAAACAGCAATAACAACAAACACCACATATCTCCTAGAAACTTCTAGAAATACAGTCCTTTCCATGGATAGGCATGGTGGGAGAAAGAATCATGCAAATGAAATCCCACCATGTAAATCATTTTAAAAGTCTCTTTCCAGTCATTTCTAAATGCCTGAAATCCATTTCTGTGCAAGGTACTTTCCAGGGAATGTAGCCCAGGTTTAGATTTTTTTTTTTTTATCTTTATTAACTTGAGTATTTCTTATTTACATTTCAATTGTTATTCCCCTTCCCGGTTTCTGGGCCAACATCCCCCTAACCCCTCCACCTCCCCTTCTATATGGGCTTCCCCTCCCAATCCTCCCCCAATTACCACCCTCCCCCCAACAATCATGTTCACTGGGGGTTCAGTCTTGGCAGGACCAAGGGCTTCCCCTTCCACTGGTGCTCTTACTAGGCTATTCATTGCTACTTATGAGGTTGGAGCCCAGGGTCAGTCCATGTATAGTCTTTGGGTAGTGGCTTAGTCCCTGGAAGCTCTGGTTGGTTAGCATTGTTGTTCATATGGGGTCTCGAGCCCCTTCAAGCTCTTCTAGTCCTTTCTCTGATTTTTGGGTATCTTTCTCAGAAATATAACTACTTCTTTATGATGAGGTCTGTTCTCACTTTCCTGTTTCAAAGGCTTCAGAATCCCTGTCTGCTTTGCCCATTGTAGTTTCTGCTTTGTAAAAAGAAACCTTTGGACAAGAGAAATACAAAGTGGAGGAGAGCAACTCGCTGAATTAGGTAACCCTGATTAGTTCTCTTACTAGTTTGTTTCTTTTATTGATACTGTTTTAATGGGTTAGGCTGGAACAGCCATGTCCAACATCTTGGTAACATTATTCAGTGCTCAGGTACTTTAAAGTCAACCATTCTACCAATCGCCAACTTCTACATTCTAATTCTCTGATTCTATTCTATATTGATACTTGATGGTCATAGGATGACTGTCATAGCTTCACAGCTCAAGTAGTTGCATGACAATGACCACAACAGGAGAACTATGAGCTTAGATGGCGATGATGGTGAGCTTGTAGTTATTTGAAAAACACAAAACAAATCTCTGTACTGGTTTTTATAGAATCTCTACTGTAGTTGGACCCAATTAATCCTACTAAAATCAAATCCAGTAGTGGAGGCACACATTTCTCTATCCACCCCAATGTTCTAGGTTCCCAATGAAATACAAACACACAGACTGTATATATTTATATGCCTCAAACAACTCAATGACTAGGCTACTTTCTAACCTCCATGTGGGTGACTAACCCCAACCCCCACATTCCTGAGTGGGTTACTTACTAATCCTATATTCCATCTTTGCAGCCCTAAACCCAAACCTGCCCTCTTCAGCTGCAATCCATGACACCTACATGACTGCTATGCTGTTTGTCTCCTGAAACTCTCAGGTCTGGTGTCTCTCTTCCTTTCCAGGAATAATGGCTTTCCTTCTTCTTGCTCCGTCCTCACTCCCTTGCCTGAGAATCCTAAAAGTCTTGCTTCTGTCTCCCTGCCCAGTCATTGGCCACAGATAACTTTACTTACCAATCAAAACAAGTCGGGGCAGGGTTACCTCAATTTCTTACATGCAGATTCTTGTGTAATTTCAGGACCTGATTAATGTAATAAAAGGAGCATTTAGACCAAAACTACAACAATGTACCAGATAAGATGTTAATTTTATCAGCCGTGAATAACAGTGTATCATCCCATATATCTTTACTATTAGTTTTTATGATAATAATGGTCAGTCTTACTAGCAATGGAAATTTAATTTTAAGATGCAGTTCTCTGGTGGCCAAAGATGAGAGTGAATATAACTTTTATGTTTTGTTTTTGTTGTTGTTGTTGTTGTTGTTGTTACTATGTTTGTTTGAGAAGGGTATTGTATAGCCCAAGTTAGAACTACCTTGATAGTCGAGAAAAGGACCTTGAATTCTTTTCTTATTTTGTTTTATTTTATTTACATTCCAGCCACTGCTCCTTCCAGTTCCCCCTTCCCACAGTTCTTCATCCTATTCATCCTTCCCCAGCTTCTGAGAGGGTTTATCCCCTCTTAACCTCTTAACCCACCTCCGGACCTCTGCATTCCTCTTCCCTAGGGCCTGAAGTCT
This sequence comes from Rattus rattus, assembly GCF_011064425.1. Taxonomy (NCBI): domain Eukaryota; kingdom Metazoa; phylum Chordata; class Mammalia; order Rodentia; family Muridae; genus Rattus; species Rattus rattus. The sequence continues at coordinate 45,214,105 of NC_046168.1, read as the reverse complement.
CCAGGATTAGGCACATCTCCCACTGAGGCCAGACCAGGCAGGTCTCTGCTATATATGAGCATGGTACCTGGGATCAGCCTGTGCTTAATCTTTGGGAGCTCCCAGGAGACCTGGTTAGTTGAGATTGGTGGTCTTCTTATGGAGTCAAATTCCCTTAATTCAGCCATAGGGATCTCTCACTTAAGCTGATTGCAAGTATCTGCATCTACCTCAGCTACTAGTAGGGCCCAGCCATGCTGCTAGATTCCTCTCTGTATGCACATCACAGAATTAGTAAAACTGTCAGGCCTTGGTCACCCCCACTCCCAATGAGATGGATCCCAAATTGGGTTAGTCACTGGACTGCCTTTCCTTCAGTCTCTTGTCAATTTTTGTCCCTGCAGTTCTTTTAGACAGGAACAATTCTGGATCAAAAGTTTACTGTATGTTGATAACCCCATCCCTCCACTTGAGGTTCAGTTTGTCTACTCGAGGTAGACTCTTTAAGTTTCTTCTCCCCACTGTTGGGCATTTTGTCTATGGTCAGTCTCATTGAGTCCTGAGAGTCTCTCACCTCCCCAGTCTCTGGTACTTTCTAGAGTGTTTCCCTACCTGCTCACAATCCCTCCTTACCAGGCTGCATATTTCTATTTACTCTCCTGGCCCTCTTGGCTTCTCTCCTATCCCCACTCTCATTCTTGACCTTGTTCCCCTTTTCCCCTCCTCCTTCCCTCTCTCATCCAGGTCCTCTATCCCTTTGCTCCTGTGATTATTTTCTTTCCCCATCTAAGTGGGATTGATGCATCCTTACTTTGGCATTCCTGTTTATTAAATTTCTTTCAGTCTGTGGGTTGTATCCTAAGTATTCTCTACTTTTTTGGGCTAATATCCACTTATAAGTGAGTACATACCATGCATGCCCTTTTGAATCTAGTTACCTAACTCAGAATGATATTTTATAGTTGCATCCATTTGCCTGCACAATTCATGATGTCCTTGTTTTTAATAGCTGAATAGTACTCCACTGTGTAAATGACCCACATTTTCTGTATCCATTCTTTGTTTGAGGGACATCTGCGTTGTTTCCAGATTCTAGCTATTACAAATAAGGCTTCTTTGAACATAGTGGAAAAGATATCCTTGTGATATAGCATAGTACACTTTGGGTATATGTCCAGAACTAGTATAGCTGGGTCTCCAGTTAGAACTATTGCCAATTTCCTAAGGAACTGTGAGATTGATATCCAGAGTGGCTGAATCAGTTTGCAATCCCACCAGCAACTGACACAGAGGGAAATTTCCTGAACAGAACACCAATGGCTCAGGCTCTAAGTTCAAAAATTGACAAATGGGACCTCATGAAACTGAAAAGCCTCTCTAAGGCAAAAGACACTGTCAATATGACAAATTGGCAAAGTAGAGATTAAGAAAATATCTTCACTAACACTACAGCTGATAGAGAGCTAATATCCAAAATATATAAACAACTCAAGTAGTTAATCTCCAAAAAATGAAATAACCCAATTTTTAAAATGGGGTACAGAGCGAAAAAGGGAATTTACAACAGAATGTCAAATGGCTGAGAAACACTTAAAGAAATGTTCAAAGCCCTTAGTCATCAAGGAAATGTAAATCAAAACAACCACGATATTTTATCTTACACCAATGAGAATGGCGAAGATAGAAAAACTCAAGGAACATCACATGCTGAGGAGCATGTGGAGAAATTCTATCCTTTGCTGATAGAATTGCAAACTTAACCTTGAATTCTTTTTTTCTTTTTTTTTGTTGCATCCTATATTTTCTACTATTTATTATACTATATATGTATATATGTATATATATATATAATTTTGTGTATTTACATTTCAAGTGTTATCCCCTTTCCCAGTTCCCCCCTCTCCCATACACCCTCTCCCTTCTTCTGTGAGGATGCTCCCCCTCCCACCAACCCACTCTCAACTCAAAACACTGCCATTCCCCTACACTGGGGAAAAAAGCATTTATATGTCCAAGGGATTCTCCTCCTATTGATGCAGACAATGCTATCCTTTGCTACATGTGCATCTGGAGCCATGGATCCCTCCATGTGTACTATTTGGTTGGTGGTTTAGTCCCTAGAAATTCTGGGGAGTCAGGTTGGTTGTTATTGTTGGTCTTTCGATGGGGTTACAAACTCCTTCAGCTCTTTCAGTGCTTTCTCTAACTCCACCATTGAGGTCCCCATTCTCAGTTCAATGGTTAGTTGTAAGCATCCTCATTTGTATCAGTAAGGCTCTGGAATATCCTCTCTGGGAACATTCATATCAGGAACCTGTCAACAAGCACCTCTTTGCATCAGCAATAATGACTGGGTTTGGTGGCTGCATATGGGATGGATCCCCATATGGGACAGGCTCTGGATGGCCTTTCCTTCAGTTGCTGCTCTACTCTTTTCCCTGTATTTCCTCCCATGAGTATATTGTTTCCCCTTCTAAAATGGACTGAAGCATACACATTTTGGTCTTCCTTCTTCTTGAGCTTCATATGGTCTGTGAATTATTTCTTGGGTATTCTGAACTTTGGGGCTAATATCTACTTATCAGTGAGTGCATAACATGTGTGTTATTTGTGGTTAGGTTATCTCACTCAAGATGATATTTTCTAGTTCCATACACTTACCTAATAATTTCATGAAGTCATTGTTTTTAATAGCTGAGTAGCACTCCAAAAACTGCATCGTACTGGGACAGAGACAGGCAGGTATATCGATGGAATAGAACTGAAAACCCTTAAATGAACCCTCACACCTGTGGTCACTTGATCTTTGACTAAGGAGCTAAAACCATCCAGTGGTGAAAAGATAACATTTTCAATAAATGGTGCTGGTTCAGCTGAAGGTCAGCATGTAGAAGAATGCAAATTGAGCCATTTTTTTTGCCCTGTACAAAGCTCAAGTCCTAGTGGATCAATGACCTCCACATAAAACCTGATACACTGAAACTAATAGAAGAGAAAGTATCAGAAAGGGTCTCAAATACATGGGCACTGGGGAAAATTTCCTGAACAAAACCCCGATAGCATATGCTCTAAGATCAAGAATCTACAAATGGGACTTCACAAAATTGCTAAGCTTCTGTAAGCCAATGGACACTCTCTTTAGGACAAAACAGCAACCAACAGATTGGGAAAAGATCTTTAACAGTCCTATATCAGATAGAGGGCTAATATCCAAAATATAGAAAGAACTCAAGAAGTTAGACTCCAGAGAGCCAAATAACCCTATTAAAATGGGTACAGAGCTAAACAAAGAATTCACAGCTGAGGAATATAGAATGTCAGAGAAGCATCTAAAGAAATGTTCAACATCCTTAATCATCTGAGAAAGGCAAATCAAAATAATGCTGAGATTCTACCTCACATCCATCAGAATGTCTAAGATCAAAAACTCAGGTGACAGCAGATGCTGGCAAGGATATTGAGAAAGAGGAACACTCCTCCATTGTTGGTGGGATTGCAAGCTGGTACAACCACTCTGGAAATCAGTCTGGAGGTTTCTCAGAAAATTGGACATAGTACAATGAGGGTCCTTCTATACCACTCCTTAGCATATACCCAAAAGATGCTCCAACGTATAACAAGGACACATGATCCACTATAGCAGCCTTATTTATAATAGCCCGAAGCTGGAAAGAACCGACATGTCCTTCAACAGAGGAATGGACATTGAATTCTGAATGCTCTACCTTTACCCTTCAAGTTCTGAGATTACAGGTGTGTTCTACCATACCAGATTTGTTTCAAATATCTGTTAGTTTTTCATTTGTATTTATATTTAAGTGTTTATTTTATTTATTAGTCCAGTTATTGACTGCAATATTTTGTCAGTTTAGGATTATTTATGTGTTTCAGGTTTTTTCACGTATCATCTGAACATTAACTAACTACATAATATACAGTTGGCAATAATTTTATCACTTTTAACATTATGTATGCTGTTTTTCACTATGGAGCCTTTTCTGCTGTTATATTTGGTTTTTGTTTGGATTTTGCTGTGCGGAGTTTTAATTTCATGTAGCATCTTCTGTTGGTTTTAAGTGTTAAGGTTATTTATTGTGCTATTGCATTCCTTTTCAGATACCTCAGTACATTTTTCCTTAGGAATTTAAATGTCCGAGTTCATACTTTAAGATCACTGATCCATTTAAGTGAATCTTTGCGTGAATAAAAAAAATCAGTCTTTGTATGTGTATCCATTTTTCCATCACTGTTGAGAAGGCTGGCTACATTCCAACAAATTCATTACTTTCAACTTGTTGGCAACATTTTAAATTTATTGCAAAGAAATATTATTATTCTTTTTCAATAAATTTAATATACCAGGATTCATGATGTTGACTTTTTCTTAAAATTCGGAATTTTTCATCAGCCCTTTCTTTTAGATGAAAAGAAAGAATGGTTGGTGTGGGCATTTTGTCTCAGCTCTGCCCCACAGTTACTTGGCAATGAAAGAGTGAACCCCTAAACGGGGAGCCGCGTCTCTCGCTCCAATCGCGGGGTGGGGTGCCCCAGGAATCACGAGTAGCCAGTCTTGATGTAACAGCAAGAGGTAGCTTTTATTAACGAGATCCCTATTAGCGGGATCCCGGGTCGATACGTATCTCACACAGGAGACAGAGGAATCGACCCCGAGCTTCCAAACTCGGGGGTTTATATAGGGGAGGTTGGGGCATTCGCGCGGTTACACAGGATTGGTCATTTCAAATGGTGCACAGTTACTTTCGGCGCGAAATTACATCAGCAAGGAGTACGTGCTATCTAGCAGCTCGGCAGGCAGGTAGGGTGGCTTATCTCACTCAGGGGGGTGAAGGAAGGGGAGGGGGTGGCTACAGATGGTCAATGTCCTTGGGGCTGATAGCTGGTTTGGCAAGTCCTATCTCTGGCTCTCCCTCAGGCACGTCCGGCCCTGCACATCCGGACTCTGACAATGAGTAACCTTTTTAAAACTCTAGTTCTACAGCAACAGTGTGGTGTGCCTGACTCACTATAAAGGGGCTCCTTGCCCTTCCTCTTTCTCCTCTCTTGCCTTCTTGCTTCCACTCTTTCCCCATCCTCCACCCCCCTGCCCCTTCCACATGCTCATGGCCAGCCTCTACTTCTCTAATCCCTCTCTCTGCCTTTCTCTGCCTCTATTACCCTCTTAACTCCCCTGCCCATGCCCTGAATAAACTCTATTCTATAGTATACCGTCCTGTGGCTTGCTCCTCAGGGGGAAGCGTTGCCTCAGCATGGGACCTCACCACATATGCTTAAGACATATCTCCCCTCCATTTATCTGTATTCATAAACACATCAATGGACATACAGAGGAAAAAAAATTGAGATTTGATATAGAAACATAGTATACATGCTTACAACACTTTATAAATTAGATTAAAACCACCTTAAGCTTTTGCTTTTCAAGATTTGTTGCTGAATATTCAGTGCCCACAGTGAAAAGGTTGAGAATAGAGGCTTTTCTTTTTATTTGAAATTTTCAAGGAATGGCTTTACCTGTTTGAGAGAATTACTTCTAAACTTTAAGTGGCAAGCAGTTGAGACACTGGTATTTATTCTGACACTAGGATTTCAAAAACCTATCCTCTATAAACCTATGTGAAAAGGAAGAAGCCGGAACTCTAATTTGAATCTGTGTTAAGTTCTTTGAGGTATTATTTTGAATCTTATACTCATTTTAAGGACGAAAATTCAAGAGAGAAAAAACAAGAAAGTTTTATACATTGGGTTATTAAGAAAATAAAATAGAATGGAACTGAGTTACAGTTGACCCGGACTGCTGCAGGGCTTCCCATTTGTACTCTAGCACTCTTCTTCAAGTAGTTGTTATTAACAGGGGACTGGCACAGATTTGCATTTAATTTCCTTGGAGGCAAAGAAAATCCTAAACCATCCGTTATTTTAGAGAGTAGGGATTGATCAATTAATAATTGAATTCACAGTGACAATACATAATCTCAGTTTGCTGGAATAGTTGAGGAAGTGTCAAAATATTTTTCCAATTGAGTTTTAGAAGTTGTTGCCAGGGACGCACAGTAGGCACCATGGGCTTAGGAGTGTTAGCCAGAATATCAGTGGGCAATTGGCTGCATGGATACAACACCTGGAGCAATACATGAACTTCTCTTAGAAAATATGAGTGACCCAAACATAATCTACATTAACAAACAGTTTGATCAGTCAATCAACTAATAGTGAAAATTATAAATATAAAATGCTGCAGAAGGTTTCTATACCTACTCTGTATATTAAGATATGGAATATTTATCTTAAATGCGGTGTGTTTTACCACTCATGTTTAGGAAGATTAGAAGACTCTAATACTCTAAAGCAAGTACATATAATTGAAATACCATAACGTAAATATGTACGTTACTGAAAGGCCTTTGCATTATGTAGCCATTGCTGTTCTTTTGTGTCCCATTATATTTAATTTATGTGTTCTCTCAGAGTTTTTGCTTATCTTTTCTTTTTTTACAGTTCATTTTCTTATTCGTTTACTCTCTTAATATTTAAACGTAAGGATTTGGTACTGGTCTGTACAATTGCTGCTACATTCAAAGACTGAAAAAGTCTCTCTCTCTCTCTCTCTCTCTCTCTCTCTCTCTCTCTCTCAGTACTAAAGTTAGATTTAAAGTCGGATTTAAACCCTATGTTTGGATTGTTTGACAAAGCGATCCTCAGCAACATAATGACCACATGATAAGAATTCGACTTCCTGCCAACTTCATCAGAATCTAGTCACGGTCATTTCAAGCTCTGCTTAGGAACATGCCATAGGTCTCCATGAAACAAGTCTTCTAATAGTAAATAGTAACCAAAATAAGAGCTTAGCATGTTCTAAAATCTTAATGACTATTGGGGAGAAATGTAATCTTAGCAACCTTAAATATTTGAACTATAAATAATATTTCTCAAAATTTTATCTGACATACTGAGATATAGATATAGATATATAGATATAGATATAGATATATCACTACTGGTGTCCCAATCATAAAATTTATCATGGGAAACAATATTGCATGAAGTAATGGTCATATTTCATTTGTATTTCTAATAATTTGTATTTAATACATTCTTCCAATTTCTGGAATAAGGAGACCCGGGCAGGAGGACAGAGAATTGTAATGCCAGCCTGGGATACAGACAGAAAGTTTGTCTCAAAAAAACAGTTCTCAA